>NC_089847.1:22253931-22553931 GCF_035609145.1 Eleutherodactylus coqui | reverse complement strand
GAGCTAAGAATATAGTTTAGGGCTATTTAGACGTAAAATAATGACAATGATTCATATTAAAGAGCAATTACATACCCATTAATTGGATAATGGCCAAGGGCCAAAAAAAACTCTCGCTGGGTGGCATTTTGTCATTATTTCTTCAGTTTCCCTAAATACGGTAGGAGTGAAAGGAAAGGGGATCCCATACTGAGAGGCAGGGGCACACAAAGACATGGTGAGAGCCCCATGGCAAGAATTAAATGGGACCCCCTCCTGGTCACACCCCTAATCAACTAAGGCAGGTGGACTTGTTTGCCCTATCTCCTTTCCACCATCTTTCGGATTATTCCCGCCACCCTTGTTAGACCTGTGGAGAGGGGACAGAGATTCTCAGCATTCAAATAAGAAGCCAACATGGTCTGGGCCACGTCTTTCGAGATGCCCCTTAGCAACAGCCACAAGGTCTGTCTGGTACATTCTTCAATGCAGAGAATACACCAAGGTCTTGGATGTTTGAGTAGAGCGCTTCAGTTCTATCATGTGAACCAAACTGCAAGATAGTCCTGAATTGGAACCATCAAAAATATATATTAATATGAAGGAAATAATATGCCCACAAATTAAAAAAAAAGCTCATAATTTAGATATTCTTTGAACAGAGTTTGTAGACAATGAGGGATATATTCGTAGACCTCATGCAATAAGTGGATTCAGATGGAGGATGTGATGTCACAGCAGTAGAAATGATTGGATTACTAGCTTCTCCGTTGATGTCAGATACAATAAGGTTAGAGGCTTCTTCTGTAGTCTGCAGATTATCCTGCACATACTGTACTGTGATAACATACAATTATAGATTGCAATGGTTGGACGCCATACTGGGTTCTAGAGATGAACTATTCACATGGATGTTTGCAACAAAGAGTGGACTGATCAACTTTAATGTACTATACATGACCCAAACCTTGGTGGTTCAATAGACTATAGTTGGCAATATAGGGTGGTCCCTCAAAATACAATGTTAATTGGTTCCAAAAATGTCAACCGAAAGTAATAGAAAATGAAGATGACTAAGGTTGCCTTCACACGGCAGAGAAAATTCCTTATGATTTCTGAATTGTGAGACGCATAAATCTCGCATAAATATGAACCCCATTCTTTTGAATGGGGTCATACACATGAGCGATGTTTCCCTGCATGGCACTGTTATGCGATACAGGAAACAAATTGCGGCATGTTCTATCTGCCTGCATGCTGTCGCATCGCAGCGCCCATTGTTTTCAAGGGGACCGGTGGCACAGAGGCGTAACTTGAAGCTCCTGGGCCCCAATGCAAAACCTGGAACGGGGCCCCCAACTATAATGCTTTATTCATAGTACAGGGCATCCTATATGGAGAAGAGAGGCCTTATGGGCCCCCTAAGGCTCCTGGGCTCGGGTGCAACCGCATCCCCTGCACCCTCTATAGTTACGCCCCTGGGTGGCAGCATCACTCCACATGGTAGGTGAACGCGATGCAAGGTCTCCTATTAAAAACAGTGGGAGAAACTCTATGATTGCTACTTTCTCCGAAGTGATGCCAGGCTGTTTTGACATAAAAACACCTTGCATCCGCTTTGGATTAACATCGTGGGGAGCGCGATATGGGGCCTTGATGCACAGCCCCACATCTCGCTCGCCCGTTTGAAGTAATCCTAAGGCCTCTTTCACACAAGCGTTGCAATTATCGTCCGCCTGCATTGCGGCTAAATCTCGCATTTTCCCGCCCATTCACAAGGCTGGGTGCGGTGTATGTGCGCCATAGCTTGGAATTCCTTCGGCCAGCATAAATACTCCAACTGGCTTAATAGAGCCAGCTGACATAGTTTAGCAGTGCTAGCCACTGCTAAACTCCCTCCCCCTCTCTCTCTTTGCCGGCGTCTCCCTTAGGCTTCTACGGGCAAGACCTATCTTTTTCAGGCAGCCGGACATTTTTACGGGGTTAAGAATTGCCCATGTGAATCAAAGAATTGAAATCCAATGCTTCACATGGTCGCGATTTTTTGTAACGCGGCTAAATTAGACGCGCAAAAACGCTCGTGTGAATAAGGCCTAATAGAGATAAAGCAACCCCTATACATATAAAAGTCCTAGAGAGCTGCTGGAAGCTGTAGATCACTTCCTATGTTGAGAACAGGAGTTTCTTCGGAGTCCTATACAGTACACCCAATGTACCAGGTCAATAAGATGGAGCCACCCTCACCCGGTATCCAAAGGAGCAGCCCATCCTATGTAGTACCACACTGTACTGTACAGAGGCTCTACTAGACAGCCAATCAGTGCATGCATTTCAGTAATACAGGGGGTTTGCCAGTGAAATCGTCATGCCAAACACTGGATTTTCCGGAAAAGTGTATGTGCCACAGATCCAGACTATCTGTGGCAATGTATGAGTCTGGTTACAAGTTGCAATGAAGAAGAAAAGACCATTGTATGTTTAAAATCTGAGGCCTTTATAACTTGAGGAACCATTGTATGCGGTCTTCTCAAAGAAGATGGCCAGTGTGCATAGTATATGGTGGGACTGACAAGCTGTCACAGGAAATCTGGTTTGGAAAAGGGGGGCAGTCTTATTATAGAAGAGACCTTTTGATGAGGTTTCACTGTGTATTCAGGGTCTGGCAGAAGTAACATCCTTTTTAAAGTAGTATAGTATAAACGGACGTGTTGTCTTAGCAACCTTTGAGTTCCAAGTTCCCTCTAGTAGAAGGGGTGTTACTTCTGCCGGACCCCGTTTATATATATATATATATATATATATATATATAATATTGCATATCATCTATCTATCTATCTATCTCCTATCTATCTATCTCCTATCTATCTATCTATCTATCTATCTATCTATCTATCTATCTATCTATCTATCTATCTATCTATCTATCTATCTATCTATCTATCTATCTATCCAGCTAGCTATCCAGTTCAAAGTATTTAGTATTGCCAAAGCAAGAAAATTTGGTATTGCAGGACAGAGATGAGGGATAGGAGCTCAGCCCATGGTAGACACTAATAAATTGATTGTGCTGCTATCACTGCGGGGTTTTCCTTTTCCCTCTGCGGAATGTAGAGTTTCTCTTCCTCCTCCTTGGCGCTGAAGTCCGGATAAAGAACAGAGAGCCACCTTAAGTGGGTGTCCCTCACTACTGAGTATTTGAGACATCTTACATGGCCTCCTCGTGGCACTGTTGGCACAGTCTGCTCTCCCTGGGCTTGTAGGTCTGCCTGAGTTACCCTGATTTGATGGCCAAGCTGTGGGCGCTTGGTCTATAGCAACTCAGAATCTGCCACTCTCTGGGATTTGGCAGTATTTCCAAATACAAGGCCAATTTGTAGTCCTTTGGTAGAAGGTGGTATATTGTCAATTTCTAGGAAGTTTTTACATTGATCCTCCAGTCACTAATATATCCCTCTGGGTGTTTGTTTACTGTTTTCTTGATTTCGGCTTTTGTGCTGGTTCATGGTTTGAGTGGGGATGTGTGGTTTGTTTTGGACTGTTGGTGTAGCAAGGCTTTTAGATGGTAGGAACTTGGACTGTTACTTTGTAGGTGGGCCCGAAATGATTGCGCCTTCTTCTGGATTGTAGTGTAAAGGGGCTCTGCCAACAGGTATTGTTTGAGATGCTTCAATGCAACTGGAGAAGGTGCTTGCAGAATTTCGGGTAGAACATTTCTGTCAGGCTGGGTATGTGAGTGGGCCCCAGACTTCACTGCTATAAGGATTAGCAGGATTAGGGCAATGATGTTGTCAAAGGTTTTGAGCCGGAGCATCACTTGTGGTTTGAGATGCTACAGTTGTCTTCTGAAAGCATATAAGGTTTTGTCTGCCATGCCATTTAGGACTTCTATGGCTGATTTGAGACTCCTTAATTAATTGATTTCTAGGCCCCGGTAGATGTACCTGTTGGCTACTGTAAGTGGGTAGTTTTTCAACATGAAGGTAGGTTGCTTGGCTGATTTGGGACTATGTGACATTGGTTTTCTTTGCGTACATGGGCAGTGCCCATGTGGTGCTGGACCTCTCCAGAATGTGCAGGTGGTCCTGGAGTGCTTTCTTGGTAATAGCAGGAGGTCAACTGCATACAGAAGAACTTTCTCCTTGGTGTCCTGGAGAGTTAGACCTGGTGCTGAGGAGGACTCTAGGGCTGCGACCATTTGATTGATGTAGATGTTGAAGAGCATTGAGCTCATGCTGCAGCTTTGTCTGACTCCTCGATTCTGCTGAAAATAAGTCGCTCTCCATGAAATCCACCCTCACACTGCATCTGCTATCTATCTATCTATCTATCTATCTATCTATCTATCTATCTTTCTATCTTTCTATCTCCTATCTATCTTTCTATCTATCTATCTATCTATCTATCTATCAATCTGTCTGTCTATCTATCTGATATCTATCTATCTCTCTATCTATCTGATATCTATCTCCTATCTATCGCTCTCATATCTATCTATCTATCTCTCTATCTATCTATCTCATATCTATCTATCTATCTTATATCTATCTATCTATCTATCTATCTCTCTATCTATCTCATATCTATCTATCTATCTATCTATCTATCTATCTATCTATCTATCTATCTCATATCTATCTATCTATCTCATATCTATCTATCTCATATCTGTCTGTCTGTCTATCCATCTATCTATGTAAATTCATAGACTAATCTGTTTGGAATCGTTTGCATATCACCGCATACCATTTTGCAGAGATGCAATAATAACAATAATCATCATCATCATCATCATCCATCAGCACTATCCCTTTTCGCATGCCCCTGAGCCAATTCTAAAAACATACATCCCTCTAAATATATTCAAAGCGTGTGGTCATTTTTGTATAAATGTATCTGTCTAATGTGTCTCCCTCTATTGTTCTAAAGCCAATTATAGCAGATTTTCATATATAGGGGTTTAGTATTTTTGTTCATTTTCTTCCAAATTTAGAGGCCAGCAATTAATTTTCTTCAATAAATCATTCTTTCTTTTATAGCACTATCCGCTCCTAACCATCTCATTAACTATTAACAGGAAAAACATTAATTTCAAATTGTTTTCCCACTGGGGGGATTGGCCAGTCCTGCACCTTTCGGCACATTGTTGAATTTGCGATTAGTTGAACATCTAATGGGGAGCTACCAGTGGCCTCACACGCCGGCGAAAATTAACAATGGCTTGTTCTGTTTAATGGAAAGCTTTAAAAAACCTAAATTATGTCCGTCTCAGCACAGCACTCTCCTTCTCTATTATCTCCCTCCAGGTCAGCATTCTGCCTATCCATCTTTGTGTTATATTTCTGAGATTGCATCGTGGGCTCCTGCATTTCGCTGTATTGTCAGGACACAACAGATCTCCCTGGGATCTGGAAGGCCCTAGTGTGCTGTTTTTGAGTCATAGGTAATTAACACAATGAAAGCGTTTGAGGAAAAGAAAGAGGCCGGAGTGAGTGTGTGCCGCCTGGATGCTGCGAGTCTTAAGTTCAGATATGCCTATGTATGCAGTTTTTAAGAACTGTCTGCACTAAAGCCGGCGCTCCGGACTTAACCTTGTCTCAAGTCCAGATTTTCATTCTCTCATTTCGGTCTATATCAAATCTCATTCCTGCCTTCCTCATCCCCAAAACTAGCTCCTAGTGAATGAATAGGTAGAAGAGCCCCTCCCTCTCACGTTGTCTGACCATTTCCCTTAGCCATCTCCTACCGTGTAAGATAATAGGCACAAGTGAGAACAATGAGAGTCGAAGAGATTGAACACAAAAGAGAAGAAGCCGTTAGTGCAATGCCAGTAATTAAAGAGACTGTTTCAAGGTTGCAGGGGTAAAAGCCATATCGTTTAATATACCCCTGATAATTTGGAACCGCGGAAATGGGAGACATTTACTTGTATCACAATTGTATTCAGATGAATTCTGGCTTTGAAAACAAGAAAGAGGAAGGGAGGGGGAAAAAAAACAACAAAACACAACAATGAAACAATGTCGTGTTTGATGTCCGCCCATTACGGTATACAAAATACACAATGTGTCTTGTCATGTTGACTTTATTAATATAATGGTTTGTAATTAAGGAGATGTGGCACTGAGTGTGCCGAATACTGTCTCATAATTCCCTTAACCCTTGTGGTACTATAGGGAGCAGTCACAGCGAATGGTATAATAGGGAAATACGGTGGTTAGCGTTGCCTTGGGACTACAGTTTCATGGCTTTTACCTGTGGTTTCCTTATCAGCTCCCTATGGGCACACATAGGTTTTCCTCATCTCTTTCGCTAATCCCAAATAACCTTTTGGAAAGTCAACTGTTTTCTTAAGAAAATGTCCCTTTTCTGACTGCGATTAACACATAGAAATTAGATTGTAGTGCCCAAGGGGCAGAATGAAAATGTATGGGAGAGGGAAATATAATAATGCAACCCGAAATATCAGATCTATAAGTACATGTAATAAATCTAAATATACTGCTATTCTATAATCGGTGTGAACAAGATTCCAACTAATGTCTGGTTGTCCATATTGGATATATGCTTATAGAGTACTGTGTGAGTGCAATACTCTTGCACCCAATCATTATGGTCAGCAGGGTCTAAAAGATGCTAAGACGTCTATATGCGCTATAGACAAATCCCCTCCGTTGTTTTACGCTATTTTAGAAAGGCGCTCCATCATTGGTTTTTATTAAGTCATGCATGGGCTCCATTGTATCTTACAGTGTTATGAGGGGCAAGTCTCTCTAAAGCATAAGAAAACACCAGCATTGTAAATGATGTACTGTTCGTTAGGGCCCTTGTTACAGGTTTTGCATTAGGACTCATGCAGAGGAGCATGTATAAAATAAATGCAGGCCATTTAGTTGCTCTGGAGCCCATGGGAAGGTGGGATACAACCTTAGTCAATCATGACTGGTGCGCATCAACGAGGCAGAGGGGATGCAACATAGGTTTACTACAATATTCTCTCCGAAAAATTGCTACCATAGCAGGAACAGAAGGGGACCTCATTATCTCCTAGTCAATCTCTCCTAAATATTTACCCATATGCAGAAGAGTCATGTGACATACTTCCTGATATAGAAAGAGTACTATAATGGGATTACCTGGGGGCCAGAAAAAATTTCAAAGCTGCTCAACCAGTTGTTTTAAAATATAAGAAGCCATGCTCACCCAATCCCCTGCTCCCATTCTGACAATATCCGGTCCCCCACTGGTCTTCACTTCCTGCTATAGCGAGCCAATGATGATGTAAATGACGCCAGGTACGTGTAACGGCTGCAGCTGCTGATTAGCTAGAGCGGTCGGTCACCTGTCCGGCTCTCGGGCGTCATTCCTGTTGCAGCCGGTAGGGAAGAGCAGCATGAGGATCAGTTATTGTCAAGGTGGAGGGGAAATTGGGTGAGCTAAGTATGGCGGTTTCTTTTATTTACAACTGCATGATTAACACTGTTGCAATTTTTTTCTTCTTGGATTTCCCTTTAATATTTACATGACAGGATGGCTGTCATATTTTCTCATTTACCAAATTACCAGCATCCCCAAAACATGTCGGCCCCTTGACACAAGAACAGAAAATGCCTTTAAAAAAGTCCATTTTTAATTTGTGAAATAAAAAAATCTGAATCCCAAATTTCCCCTACTTCCAGTTAGAGGAGGTACAGAACAATACCCTACCTAGTAACTGTAGCCAATTATGCTTAGAAAGTCTGTTCATGCTACAGAAAGTTTTTGCCGTAGAAGAAAAACCCCCGACCGCTAAAATTAAAATTTTAATTACCAGATCTGTTTTTTTTTCCCTCCTAGAAATTAAAATATTATGAAATTAGAATAATACATGTGTGTAACTTTTTCTTCTTTGCTGCGCCTGTGTGGTTCAATTTTGACTTGATTATTGACTGACGTTCGTATTAATCTGCATGGGGGATATGGGAACAATAGTAGCACCTTACACCAGTCCCCGAAGCACGCAGCAGTCTCAGCAGTGGAAAATGACAATTTTATGAATCCTAATCAATCAAAGGGCTTATTAACTCAATGTGAAACCAGATTAAAATCTTTAATTAGAAATTGCTCCAATAGGAAAAGCAAATGCGCTTATGGGAAACTGAAAATACCGGATATTAAGGCACTTGTCATTAGCTCTGTAGATATTGGTCTCCCCCTTCCTATTCTTCTTGCATTCTCACCTCACTGTTGAGTCTCTAAAGAGCGGCTCTGCATAGCGACAAGCGTTCGCTCGCAGACTTATTAAAGCAGGCCCTTTGGTAAGGTCCAGTGCGCGAGGCTGGGGGTGCAGCGTGCTGAAAGAAGCTGTGCTGATTATTAACGGGGCAGTGTCACACTTCTGTTTCTTATTGTTAGTTGGTGTTTTTTGGGGTTGTGCTGTAATCAGATGTGATGCATTGTGGCCTAATGAAAGCAGAGTGCCTGACGCTGGAAGTGTGTGTGATTGGCAGGCCTGCAGATTGGAAGCCGCAGGAAGGGGCTTTGCTTTAAGCAATGGTGTGAGAGAAGGCTGTAGGTGATTTTTTTTTTTTTCTTTTGGGTAGACATTTGGGAAATGACCACAGAAAATGTAATCACAGTTGGGAGCGGGAGGGGGGGGGGGGGGGGGGATAAGGCAGCCATCAGGGACAACTATTTGCATGTTTTATTTATTTTCTTCAATGTCAGGGTCATTCTATTGTTTGGCCAGTCTCTCTTGCATGCTAGATCAGACCTTGGCTGTCCACTCATGCCCCCTCTCTCCCTACTTTTACCACTTTGTGCCTTTGTTCAGGGGCGACAGCCAAGAAAAATCATAGTGCTAAATAAGAACTCCAAAACTCACAAAGCAGCCTGTCTCGTGCACATGTCTCCATTTGTAAAATATTAAAGATTATACAAGACGCATGGCGCTATTTAAATGAACCCATGCTGCACCTGCAAATAATACTTAAATCCTATGAATCAGATACGCTGGTGGCCCACAGCGACATCCTTTTACAAAGTGTGACATATCCAAGATGCATTCTAATGTTGTGATAGAATTTAATATTTATAAACAATATGTATATATATATATATATATAAAGTCACATTTCCTGGTATGGACATGAGGACTAGACAGTAAGAGCTGTGAACATATATAATGTGGTCTGAATACATTTGCAGCCTCGCTCTGCTCGCGCTTTTCATTTGGTTCATGCATTGTATATCTGTGTTTTATCATCAGATATATCATAGCTGTTCTGAAAAGTCATTGGAGGTCTTAGCTGTTCCCTGCAGTGGAAGTCTATATTATTATTCTATCTATCTATCTATCTATCTATCTATCTATCTATCTATCTTCTATCTTCTATCTTCTATCTTCTATCTTCTATCTATCTATCTATCTATCTATCTATCTCATATCTATCTATCTATCTATCTATCTATCTATCTCATATCTATCTATCTATCTATCTATCTATCTATCTATCTATCTATCTCATATCTATCTATCTATCTATCTATCTATCTATCTATCTATCTCATATCTATCTATCTATCTATCTCATATCTATTTATCTATCTATCTATCTCCTATCTATATCTATCTCATATCTATCTATCTCCTATCTTTCTATCTATCTATCTATCTAATATCTATTTATCTATCTAATATCTATCTCTTATCTATATCTATCTCATATCTATCTATCTATCTATCTCATATCTGTGTCTTATCTATATCTAGCTATCTCATATCTGTCTATCTTATATCTATGTCATCTATCTATCTATCTATCTATCTATCTCATATCTGTCTTTTATCTAATCTATCTATCTCATATCTATCTATCTATCTCACATCTATCTATCTATCTCATATCTATTTATCTATCTATCTATCTCATATCTATATCTATCTCATATCTATCTATCTATCTATCTATCTATCTATCTATCTATCTAATATCTATTTATCTATCTAATATCTATCTCTTATCTATATCTATCTCATATCTATCTATCTATCTATCTATCTATCTGATATCTGTCTATCTTATATCTATGTCATCTATCTATCTATCTATCTATCTATCTATCTATCTATCTATCTATCTCATATCTGTCTTTTATCTAATCTATCTATCTCATATCTATGTATCTCATATCTATCTATCTTCTATCTCCTATCTATCTATCTATCTATCTATCTATCTATCTATCTATCTATCTATCTATCTATCTATCTATCTCCTATCTATCTATCTATCTATCTATCTATCTATCTATCTATCTATCTATCTATCTATCTATCTATCTCATATCTATCATCTATATATTATCTATCTAATCTGTCATAAATGCTTCAGACAAGCCCAAGTAAGCATGCTGCAGCATTGGACTAAGGCAGTATTTACACAGAAAAGTGCGACATCGGTCCAAGAAACCTGGACTGATATTAAACATATAAACCTGCAAATGTCATGCGTTTTCTGAGAAAAACCCATTGCAGCGCTGCACACATGGTTTTCATGTGCTTTTTCCAGATGCATGAAAATCACATCTTGTTCAAATAGCAAAAATAGAAAATAGCATTGCAATCGCTTGAAAATCGCATTTACATGCGATTGCGCTTTTTTGTCTGCCATAGGAACTAATGAGCGATTGCTAAACAGAATCACCCAAATATAAGACATGTTCTGATATTTCTATCTCACAGCATTCTGACAAGAAAAATATCACCCATGTAAAAATACCTATTTATACCAACAGGTTCTTTCCACGTGCGAATCCTGCGCACCGAAATGGCGTGGAAAAATCGGCGATGTAAGCAAATAAAGAATATTATATTTAATATCAATATCCTGCAAGTACTGCGAATTCTGTGGACTATCTATTCATCTCTATGTGTTGTACATACATTAGAATGCAGTCGTCGTATTTTAATGTAGATAATATGATAAAATGAATAAAACGCACACAAACACATAGAGAGTTCAGAAATAAATTTTTTTTAACTCTTAATAGAAACTTAAAAAAACCCAAAATCTTCCTCTTTTATCCTTTTTTATCCAATTGTCTGGTTATTGTGACTTCTGACACAGCAAAGGCTTATTCTCTTCCAGTGTATGGCTGTATAGTCAATGTTTGTGCTGCTAGGAAAGAAGTTGCTAATCTGCCATTGATGTTGAAGTAGTCAGTGACTGAACTCTAGTCATTTGTTATATAAGTAGAAGAAGTGCATAAGAGGCTACAGACACACCGGGGGGCCTCTTTGGGTTTCCTTCTAATGTTGGATTTATATATGACATTTGCAGTCTAAGGACATTTTTAGTTGGCGCCATATATGTAAATGACCTGAATAATAAATATATGTAAAATAGCTGTTTTCTTAAATTATGGATGATTTAATACTAAAAATTATAGTAGAATAGCAATCCACCGTTTCTACAATTCATATAGACATAAATAGTATGTTAATGCGCAATGTCCAATATATATCACTTGGAGAAATTCCCTATAATGACCAATATGCTGCATATAGATATATGTAAATTCGCATTAAGAATGACTAATTCAATAAAAAAGTAGCTGAAAAAATTATATAAAAATGCTATACGGTATTTTCATGACTTCTTACATCGGTGACTAAACAAAACATAACACAGATGTGAGTGAACGGGGTTTAGGGACAGAGTGATGCAAATCTGTGCTGACTCCTCTTGATCTCTCTAGTAGGGTCTTTCGATGATGTTGGCCATGGCGTGAGAAGATCTGTGGGCATTTGTAGTGTGTCGTTATTGTCCCATTTATCGTTCTGTTCTTCATGGAAGAGGCAAGGAAGGGCCGAGAGGTGACTGCCTCACTTGTTGTCAGAGGGCATTGATCAGCCCTTCTCTATTTTGGATTCGGAGGTGAGGGCATGCCTCCTGGGAGCATTTTGCAGCTTGGCTGTGTCACCGTAGAGCTGTATTGAGTTGTGATCTGAGCGAGTGCTCATTGAAGAAAACTGTTATTGGCGTCCACATCATCCTCAGACATCGCCAGTAACACTTAAACAAGTTCACTCTGTTAATGTCAGGCCACAGGGGACAGTTTGTGCCTCTTCTGCTGACCATTAGACTCTTTGATAGAGTGGACGATAAACTAGAGTCTACAGACTGGGCTTTGGCCTTAGACCCGTCATGTGGACGCTGACAGCGGTGCCCGTCGAAGACAGGGGCACTTATGACCTCTACAGTGTAGCCTAATTCAATCTCGCACCAATCTGCATGAAAGGAAGAAAAAAAAAAAAAGAAGACACTAGACAAGGCGCATCTTCTCTGCGGCAGCCTACGGAATCACTGGGGCTAGGCGAGGAGATAGATTGGAGGGGCTGATTCTGTTTGCTGGTACATGTTGGTATTAGCAACAAAGGCCCCTGCATTTTGCATTGCATCTATCTATTGATCTTAAGGACATTTCTAACGGGAGAATAATGAGGTTTGTTTAGACGGAAGACTGGAGTTTTCCATTGTTTGGTCAAAGTGTTTTGAACAACAAAAGGTGGTGGCTAGTTAAGACTGGCAATGTGACGATGCACCATACGAGGAGAAGCCATTCAGTCTGCAAGCCTGTTTATTTCTCTCGTTTTTTTTTTTTTCCTTCTTCTTTAAGACATCAGTCTGTAAGAACTCCTCTGCCCTGTGTTTCCGTAGGGGAGATCAAACAGGATTTCTAAGAGCCTGCAGAACTGGAGAATAGATTCAGCACAGTGTCTAATATATATTTTAATGGCAGTTTTCTGAGAGGCGTTTCATTTGTGTCATTTCTCCTCTAAGAACTGAAAAGCTAAAGAAGGTGGGAGGGAGGGTACGAGAGAGACACGTGGGCTCCACTGCTGAGCAGGAACCTCAAAAAGGGGAGAAAAAAAAGATAAATATACAGGCAGTCGAAAATGAATGAAGGGGCTTTGTTCCGACTGATTGAGGTTTGGCTATATGCGACGTTACTCATCGTTATATCTTCGATTTAAGCAAATTTCGATGTGTATTTGCTGTTAGACAAGCGGTGAGCGGCATCCACATTTTATCGCAGCCCGTGGTACGCACCGCCTGATGGAGCACATATTCCCAGTAACGTTGGGCTTGTGTTGTATTTATTATAAAATAGCGCTCTTCCTCTTGAGGATCAATAAATCGCACATAATAAACATATATAACCAAAAAAAAAAGCCAAAAAGCACATCCAAGAGTCAAATATCTTAATGCGCAAAATGATGCCGGAGCCCCACCGAAGGGGAAAAACGGTCCAAATTAATTCCAGGCCATCTGTAAGTCATAAGAATTATAATGAGAAAAATGTCAACATATAGAAGCCCAAATACACTTCTGTGCAGGGGTACAAAGATCACTATTAAATGTATTAAGAAGGGGCACAGATGTTAAAACAGCTGGGAAGCCTTTTGATCAGTCGATGCAAAGAATAACCCTTCTTTCACCGTACTCCTATTTCCTCATAGAGCAGAACCTTCTTAATACCTATACACGTTACGTTTGATCAGGTCATTTCGCAGCTGCCCCCCTAAAATAAAGAAAAACATTCCTCGGGAGAACATGAGGCCAATAAAGAGCGTGCCCCCCCTCCCCTCTGAATAAAAAAGGTTAAGATCTGGAAACGGCTTTTTTTTTTCTTTCTTTCTTAGTAGAAAGCACATTGGGAATAAACACAGCTTCCTGCAGGAACATGGTTAATGTGAGGAATTTTATAAAAATCAGGTCCAAGATTTTCATAGTAAAGTATGAGCTCTGATGATGTCACTTTTTTTTTCCGAGGTGGTTTACAAGTTTCTATATAGGGTATTTGCGATAATGAGATATAATCGACATGCCTTAAAGGGGCAGTTAGTGGTATTCTAACTGATTTCTAACAGAAATACACATTGTTATACTTATTGGGCTGCAGAGTAAAACCTTCCGTTTACTAAGTAATGATTATATGAAATTAACGGCCCAAAGCTAATGGAAATAAATCTGTGGGTTCCATAAACTTAACATGGTTGGCTCAAAGTTAAGACTTGAGGTCATGGGAGCAGGGCTGGCTCAAGTTAAAGACATGAGGTCGGGAGAGGTGAGTGAGCTTCGGCTGATGGCGTTATCCCACAATTGACTTTTATCACCTAACCACAGGATAGGTAATAAAGGTCTGATTGGTGGGGGCCTCACCACTTTAGACCTCCAACCATCACGAGAACAGGGGTCCTAAGTCCCCCTCTCCGCTTCACTGTACCCATCGCAGTGAGAAGGAGTCTGAATGGGGAGGGGAGTGGGTGCATTGCTGCTTCATTCCTTTCAATAGGGCTGCTGGAGACAGTTGTGCACTTTGTAGTTGACTATCTCCAATAGTCCCATTGAAATAAATGGGGGGCCAGCACTCATGCTCGGCTGCCACTCCATTCAAGCTCTTCCTCATAGTGAAAGCGGTCATACCTATGCATTGTGGCTGGGGATGCCCAAAAGCTCTATAGTGAAATATCATTGTTATACTCTACATGACATATGGCAGTGGAGGCCCAACAATAACACATTTTGCATTGGGTCCCAGTAAGTTCACATTGTGCCTCTGGTGAAAGACGCAAGGTGCCATGATTAGGACCAGCTCAAGTTAAAGGAGTTGTACCAAAATTACAAGTTATCCCTTATCCATAGGATAGGGGATAACTTGCTGATCTATGGGGGTCTCACTGCTGAGACTCCCACCAATCCTGAGATGGGGGTCCCAAGTCTCTCATCTTCCTCACTGCAGGCATACTGCACCTCATCTAGTGAATAGGAGAATGAATGGAGTGCTGGTCGCACAGCCATGCTGCTCCATTCATTTTCAATGGGACTGTGGCAATAGTTGAGCACTTGGGTATTTCCGCCAGCCTCATTGAAATGAATGGAGCACCGACTGCACATGCTCAGCAAGTGTTCCATTAACAGTGATGTAACTGTAGGTAGGAGAAGCATCCCTGCAGTGACAAGAACAGGAGGACATGGGACACCATTCTCAGGATCGGTGGGGGTCTCAGTAGTGAGACCCCCATTGATCAGCAAGCTATCTTGTAATTTTGGTGTAACTTTTTAATGCCACATAAGTTTCTGAACAGGATCAGGAAATTAATTAGTCTGCATTGTCTACATTCATCGGTTTTGTGTTTACATATAGTAGGCAACAATTTGGAGTCCATTTTGAACTCCTGTGATATTTTTATATTCTAAAGTAGGATTGGTTCTCATAGGTTTTATGAGATGATTTGGTTGAGTAATAATAAAGTATCTTATGCCCTATGTCAAAATTTTCACACCTTTATAATATGGAGGAACCACTTACAATAACCTTGGGGAACCTTACAACTCACTCATTCCTTTTATAAATTGTAATAACTCTTGTTATTGCAGTCCTTGGTGAAACATCTAACCAGGTTTCAAGGAACTTCAGTATCCCACAGAACCCTAGTTGACAAACAGTTTATGTACTGGATTAGTGGAACCAACATGACCTACTGGAAATATGTGGAAATGCAATTACCATGTTTAGGCTTTTGTATAGTTGGAAACCTACCACAAAATCTACTGTACGAATGTAATTTGTAGGATGTGGCTGCACTGATGTTGGGGCCCAGATCATTCTGAAATCCAGGGGTCTTCTTTCTTTTTGGAGTAGAGTTGTATTACAATATTTTATATGATAATATGTCGTACTGTACAAGGAATCCCTTGTTTATCACGCAGGTACACTAATCAGATACAACTTTATATCCTTCATCACATTATGTGATTTAAGGCGGACCTCCATCCGCTTCATCTTAACAGGTGGAGAACAGGTGCTCAAAGCTCTGTTCATTCTCTGCACTTCACATCACTAACCAGATGGGTCAATGATTAACATGACTATGGGAAGTGAGCACATTGCATGTTTTCATCTGAGCAAGGGCATATTAATAGTAATAGCATACCCCTCAGCTATCCCATCTATAGACAGACAGTCCTGATTTTTTTATGACAAGCCATATTAGCATTTGGCTTGTTCGACAGAGTATGGACAAGTTTCGTTGAAGGCTTCAATAAAGAGTCCCAGTAGAAGAGTAGATATAGTACAATAGCAAAAATATTACAGATAATATAAACAAAAAAAATATTCTGTACGGCAGTCCCTTAAATTCTAATATCAATTTGTTCCAGGATGACCATTTGTAAGTTGAAAATAATATAACTTGAGACCTTGACCATATGGAAATTTAGTAATTGAGTCCGAATCTCCAAAATGTGAACCAAAATTAAGAAAAAATTAATATAAAACAGATATCAAATACAGATAAAGCAAGTTCTGACATATAAAAGTAGGACATTTTTTTTATAACTTTCTATAGTGAGGACAAGAGCATCTTCAGCGTCATGTATAGTACGCACAGCATGCCCAATAAATGACATGGAGCTGTCTTCATCAGGTTTCCAGCTCATCCTGATCATCCTGATCAGATGACCCTGGAGGTCCCTTCCAACTCTACCATTCTATGATTCATCCTGGCACAGGTGAGGAGCAGAATAGTCCATATAGCACCATTCTGTACCATAGAAAAGCACCACTAGACTGCCATTCAGTGCATGCACAATACTTCAGTAATACAGCTGTTTTACCAGTGAACCGACCATTTTCATTGGCTGGATCTTCGAGCCAATCACACATGTAGCAGATCACTGTTGAATGTGGTTTCAGGTTAAAATGGCCATTAAATGTTGAAATATTGTGAATTTAATAACCTATGTGCTCAATGAGTTGTCTGGAACCTCCACCTAGTGCCCAATAATGACATTTTGGGGGGTTGATTTGGGATTGTGTTTTTTTTGTTTTCTTTGTTTCTTTTTTTATGGTTTTTTTTGTCTCCTCCCTACGTATTCCCCAGCCTTCTCCCTGCCTCATATCGAATTCCACAACGATTAATTAGATAATCTGCATCAGCTCATGTCGATTTGACAGAGATAAGTATATAGAAACCCAGAAGCATGTTCTATCCAACCATCCCAGTGATATGGCATGTACCTACAGATATCCATTGCCGCATTCATTACAATAACATTGCATTATTGTAGTGTGGTGATCCAACCCTGGTAGCAATATGCAGGGATATTTAGTAAGTGGAGGCATATGCAGCTTCCTAGTAATGGGGGACCCTGGTTCACATAAGAGGCTAATGGGAAAATATGCCTGGATTTTCTTCTTCTTTGCTATATGTGCATCTATAATGTGGGCACCCCACTTACACCTCTAAACACAAATATATAACAAAAGGAGATGCAGGAAATTCGGTTTCAAGTAATTCAGTAGTACAGTAATTTGAAAATCACAAGTTAAACTCCCTGCTGTGTTTCAAAGAAGTTTCAAAACCCAGTAGGAGTGTATTAAACAGTGAACGGGGGGAAAAAAATCATTAGTAGTCACTATTTGATGTGGAAATGTACAAGAGAGCCGGCTGGCGGAAATAATTGAAAGTGGCTGATTTGATATTAATACTTCTAAACTTTCTGACCCTCAATGCTGCATCACAGTCCGCACTTTATTAACTCTATAAATAGTTGTTTTATTATTATTACTATTATTTTAATTTATTAAAATGCAGAAAGGAAGTGAGATCTTCTGTCAGACGTGAAGCCAGTGTGAGAAGAGGAAGGTTAAATAAGCTAATATTGAACCTGTAAACCGCTATTATCATCTGTTGTTTCTTTTAGTGAGTCATAATAAAACACTTTTACCTTTACGGAAGCCTTGAATAGAATAAAATAATACAGATATTTCAGAGTGTTCTTTTTATCTGTGGCGAAAGGTTATATAAGAAGAAGCTGGAAGCCATCGCCGTGCTTTTCCGCTACACCGTACATTGTGACTACCAGAAGTACAATAAGGTCAATACTGATAACGTACGGAGGTTTACAAAGCATAAAAAATTGTACAATGATGCATATTATACTCATAATAGGTTTAAGCATGGTGGCACCATGTAGCAGCATACAAAGAGCCTACAGCACCATTATATGGAGTCATAGGGGCGTAATGTACCTTCATACATGTTCTATATTGGGTACATGAGGCCTGACTATATTGATAATTTTACTATTTTACCATTGTAGGTCCATATAACATGGGTTTTATAAGTCAGGAAAACCCTGATTGGTTGTGATTATTTAATGATATTACAATGTGTGATCTCATAATAAGTTTATTGTATTTGATCTGTGCTCGAAAGGGACTTTGTCACCACCCCTATAAATTAAAGTAATGAGTGAACACTAAAAAGGGTGCTGAGTTCAAATACTGTATATACTCGAGTATTAGCCGACCCGAGTATAAGCCGAGTCAATACGTTTTACCACAAAAAAATGGTAACTTATTGACTTGAGGATAAGCCTAGCTATACTGGAGTATATACTAGGTAAAAAACTCCGCAATACTGACCTCCCAGCAGGCATCTGTGTCCCCGGCGCTATGGTCTCCCCGGCAGTGCGGCAAGCTACTTGAGACTTCTCCCTGCTGTCATCTCCCTGGCTCGGTTTTGAATTCCCCTGCCATCAGTGCTGCGTAACTAAGTGCTGTGATTGGATCGCTAAACCAATCACAGCCATTCAGAGATGTCATTCACTGAATGGCTGTGGATGATCGAGCGCCGGCTGGGATTGGTTGGCGCCAGGTCCAATCACAGCGCTTAGTTACACAGCACTGACTGCGGGGGAATTCAAAACCGAGCCAGGGAGATGACAGCGGGGAGAAGTCTCAAGCAGCTTGCCGCACCACTGGGGAGAGAATCCCGCTGGGGACACAGATGCCAGCTGGGAGGTCAGTATTGCGGGTTTTTTGTTTTTTTTCCTACCTCACTTGAGTATAAGCCGAGGGGGGATTTTTCAGCACAGTTTTTTGTGCTGAAAAACTCAGCTTATATGTTCCTAGTATGTAGTGGTAGAACCTACTATGAGTGGTTCAAGGTAGGACAATTGGTGAATTGGTGTGAAGGTCACAAGACATTCAAGTCTCATTGATTCCCATGGGTGTTGGAGCAAAGACTGTCTTGCTGATCTCACAGAAGAGTTATTGTAGCAGAAATTGTTGAAAAATGTAATGATAGATAGAAAGGTGTCAGATCATACAGTATGATTAGGGATGAGCGAGTATACTCGCTAAGGCACTACTCGCTCGAGTAATGTGCCTTAGCCGAGTATCTCCCCGCTCATCCCGAAAGATTCGGGTGCCGCCGCGGGGCGGGGAGCTGCGGGGGAGAGCAGGGAGGAACGGAGGGGAGATCTCTCTCTCCCTCTCTCCCGCCCGCTCTGCCCCGCTCCCCGCCGCAACTCACCTGTCAGCTGCAGCGGCCCCCGAATCTTTATGGACGAGCGGGGAGATACTCGGATAAAGCACATTACTCGAGCGAGTAGTGCCTTAGCGAGTATACTCGCTCATCTCTAAGTATGATCCATAAAAACCGCACCTCACAACTTAAAAAAGTTAAAGGATAGGCTGCTGATAGCTTGGTGCCAGATACTACAAGATGCCTAAAAAGGTGATGAGGAGTCCATGCTTCAACTGGTCAGAGCTGTTTTGGTGGCACAAAGGGAGCATACACAATATTAAGCAGATAGTTGTAACCCTTTCCAATCCACTGTCTGACGTCTGAAGACATTCTGATTAAAGGCTGTACAGCTCCGATGTCGGAAGACGTCCGGCAGGGTATTCTCACCGAATATTGCCGGCCGCTCTGTTGTCGGGGACCTCTCCAGCATGTCCCATACCGCAGTACTAGCTCTAGCCAGCAGATGGCGCCATTATATAATGGTAGAAAGAGAAGGCCCCCTAGGAAAACCCTGAATACAAAATTGGATTGCAAAGGGTTAATCAGAGTCTCGTGTGTCGCAGAGTGTTAAGGCAGCAGAAATGCAGTCCTAAGCTCTCGCTCACGACCTGAAGGTTGCGGGTTCAGTCCCCACATGGCTCAGGTAGCCGGTTCAAGGTTGACTCATCCTTCCGAGGTCGGTAAAATGAGTACCCAGCTTGGTAGAGGTAATAAATGAATTTCCTGAAAGTGCCGCGGTTGGTGCTATACAAATAACAAGATTTATTTTTTATTTTAATGTTATGATTCATCAACATATAAATCATAACACCAAAATAAAAAAAATATACATTGATGAATCATACCATTAAAATAAAAAATTAATCTTGAGTTTTCCATATCTCTAAATGAAAATTCTATTAAGGGTGTTGCCCCATATAGACAGGCCCTTAGAGTAAAGACCCCCTGGGATCAGGGTTTACCTAACCTCAGTGAACCGCTGTTATTGATGAGGGAAGCTCAGTGTAGCCATTCATCTCCCCTTTAACAGGAAAGTAGTATTACATAGTGTCCATTTAAATTCAATGGCGACCCTTTAATATATGGTCACGTAGAGACCACCAGAGCGGAGTCTTGGAATGCTAGGTGCCAGTTGATGTGCCGGTTGTTATCGAAAGGAAGACATAAGAGGAGAATTTAAGGACTTGTACAGTAGTATTTATTTTAGGTGGAGAGGCACTTTAGATACAGGTAATGAGCATTTTCATTACTTGTACTTATTCCTGACAGATCCTCCTTAAGGCTTGTCTCTTATCTTTTCCAACAACTTTAAATTCAATATTGTTTG
The DNA here is from genome assembly GCF_035609145.1 of Eleutherodactylus coqui. Taxonomy (NCBI): domain Eukaryota; kingdom Metazoa; phylum Chordata; class Amphibia; order Anura; family Eleutherodactylidae; genus Eleutherodactylus; species Eleutherodactylus coqui. The sequence continues at coordinate 22,533,265 of NC_089847.1, read as the reverse complement.
CATGATGCCTTACAGATTCTTCTAGAATGGAGTAATCATTGATTTTAAAAAGTATTTTTTGAGGAAGAGTTTCTGGGCAAGTTATTGCAAGCAATAATAAGATTTTCCCTATTATTACTATAGGCATCCAGACATTAAAACCATCATACATAATAACATGCAAATCAGATGCTAATACAAATTCTGTTTACTCAAATTTTCTATCTCCTGGGCGGAATTAAACAAGTTGTTTTCATCCCATAAATTATGAAGGTGCAAAACACAGCATCAATATCCTGCAGAGCACTTATATATAAATATATGTTAGACACATTTAGTCCTTTAATTCTTGAAATTGGTAACATCCGGGACGTTACGTATTTATAAAACTACAGCATGTAAATAGGAATTCTACCCAGAATGACAATTCAGGGTGTATGATCTGCACCATGCATAAACTCAAACCTCCTTGGCAGAAAAGTGACTATACCAAAGCTGATACTTAGATTTGCTGTCACTGTCCTTCCCGCTCTCAGGAGAGGACCCAGCCAGACATGTTTGAATTTGGTGCTAATTGCATCACAGTCTCCATTTGAAAGGGTTGTCCACGTCTGATCTACTGATGACCTATCCTTAGGCCCTATTTTCGGTCTAGTTGACATTTGGGTATCTAGTTGGGTATTGGGGATTTAACAAGTACTTGCTGAAATTAAAAGGGATTAATAATATCCCATACAGATTGTGTCACCAATTGGGAAAGTCCAGTGGATGTCTCCAGTTCTTCACATTTCTAATCAATATGGTAAAGATTGAACAGCTATGTGCTGGTGGATCATCAAAATGTTCAAGGATTGGTAAATGTAACAAGGTCCATTGTTCTCCCAAGCACATATGTTGGTTTCTCCCCTCAATGTTCAATGTCAGAATTTACTTTTATGATGTAGGACAGGGTTGTCAAACTCATTTTCACCAAGGGCCACATCAGCATTACGGTTGCCTTCAAAGGGTCATTTGCAATTGTAAGACTGTATTTTAAAGGATATAGTAAAAGGGGGGAGAAGAGAACAGATGGAAAGGACAAGGTTGTGATCCCAAAAAATTGGGGCACAAGTCCTCCAACACAGGCTCTTGACTCTAATGACCCTGGCTATATTTTTGGACTTTCCTATCAGTCTGCCACCGGTCCTGACCTCAGCCTCGATACCATTATTAAAGTTGTACTGCCAGCCTTGAATACTGCTAGCTGTACAGATAACACACTGTTTACTCCATCAAGTATTGCACCACAGCCTTGTGCAGTGTCAGCAGCCACACAACCAAGACTATATTTGCAAGTAACAGCTTAGGGGCCCTACAGAGATGACCAAATCCTGCTTGGAGAGGTCAAGGGGAAAAAACAGGTTTCCCCAAGTGCTGCCTGAAGTCAAATATGTGTGTGGCAACTTGAAACCTCATCTGCCTGTTTGATAGAATGAAACAAAAGTGCACATATTTGGCCACTGCTTCTTTGTACCCTCCCACAGTGAGGAGGTAAAGGAGACATAAGACCTCCCGTTCTCACAATTGTTGGGGATCCCAGTGGTGAGACTCTAATCAGACATTTATCACCTACTTTATGGATAGGCGATAAAGGTATGATTCTGGCACAACCCCTTCAATGTAGCTATTCTACTAAATTCCCACAATATGCAGAACGTAAAAGAAAAAAAAGTCATGCAATGAACTGTGTTATTATGAACAGAAGACAAAATTTTTGGACGCAGGAGGACACTAAGTCCCACAACAGTACATTTACCACCACAGTATTTGATCTACTTCTCAATGGGCTTCTTTCCTTACAGAGCTCAAATCAGAAAAATTCAGACATGCCTCAAAATTTGTGTTCAACCAACTAAACCGTTTGGACCCTGCTTCAGATTGAACTTTACTAAAAGTTTTGGGACAAGCCCTAACCCCAAGAAGTTCTTGGCTGAACCTACTTAAAAGAAGGTCATGGTTCTGTGGCTCAGCGGTTAGCAATGTTACCTTGCAACGTTGGTTTCTAGACCCAAAGCTGACCAAGGACCACATCTTCTCAAGGAACTAATTCAGACTGAACCAAATTTTGGTGAACCGACTGAACTAAACTTTTCAAAAGTTTGCTCAACACTGCTTAAAAAAATATAGTCCAATAAATATTTATAGTCAATGATGAAGGCTTTCTACAACCTTAGGCCTCAGTCACACGGGCGCCCGTGTTACTGCAGGAAGGAGACGGACGTATCTGAAGACGGCCGTCTCTCTGCAGCGCTGGAGGAAAGAACATGTGACCGGCTTCATTCTTTCATCAGCGCTGGAGAGACGGCTGTCTTCAGGTATGGCCGTCTTCTAACTGTCAGTCACACCGGCGCATCGGCGCCAGTGTACGGGTGCCGATGCGCCCGTGTGACTGAGCCCTTAGTCCATAGCACATACCACGGAGAGTCCTTATCTGCAATTCTCATTGGCTTTGCATTTCATGATTCTAGACTGCCCCCAGCTTCACTGATATACTGCTGATATTAGTCGGACCGTTCAGTGAGCGTACATTTCTATGCCGTGGATTATCTGTCATTGATTTATATGATCTGGAACTTTGCACCTTTGACCCATTAATTATATTTGTAAGTTATGTTAAAATTCTATTTAAAAAATGTAATAAAAAAATAAGAATGTTATGTATGGTCCATTAGTTCCTAAGTATTGTAAAAAAAACATGGCTTCTTAATTAGTGGGGTAAAGCAATAACAATGCTCCCAATGACAGCCAATTTTGGTTTGCATACGAAATAATATTTCTCGAACACTAACAAGTATTTATGAGCTTACACAAAGCTGAACGTTTGAAATTGCACATTCTGTTCATAAAGGGTAGCGATGGCTGGCAATCCTCCTTTGCGATAGACTTCCTGTCCTGGCTAACAATCCCATGCTGTGTCTTTCAATAGCCGATAGTCAATAGACTTTCAATAAGGCTCAGCATGGTACTGTTCTGTAGAATCAGACTGTCAGAAAGGTAAAAGAAATGTTGCTTCCCTTCCACTATTTAAAAATAGCTCAGGAAATGTTAACCACATTCAGTCTTCAGAGTCCCGAGCAGGTCGGGCTTCAGATTCTGACAAAGATTGGACCTCATACCTGGCTTTTCCCATTCATAAAAATATTCACTCTGAGATACGCATTGACTAATGGAAACATCAAATAACACATTCCAGACGTGTTATAGAGTATGTTACATAGACCTGATGCTCTGCACAATTAATAGGCAGTGAACCTTGGCTTGTATTTTAGGGCATTACCAGCAGTTCCCTTATATCATTTGATTACCTGAATTGCTCCCTTATTGGGGTTTTCTGACATAGTTAATTCTTCTTCTTATCCCCCCCCCCACCATGCTGCCCCAAGGATTAACTTACTGCTCCTTAAATGCGCCTATTCATCAGTTTGGCAGTGTGTCATGTGACGCCACCGCATCATCAAGGCCCAGCGAAATCCCATATACTATGGTCACGTGGGCTTGTAGTTGATAGGACCAGCTCTGCAAATGGAACGTCAATGGCACTGGCTTAACTAAAGGGGATGCAGAGGATGCGGTTACACCTGGGCCTAGAAGCCTTATGGGGCCCATAAGGCCTCTCTTCTGCATGTAGAGAGCCTAGTACTATGAATAAGGCATTATAGTTGGGAGCCCTATTACAGGTTTTGCATTGGGGCCCAGGAGCTTCATGTTATGCCTCTGCGTTATGGGGTTAGGAGAAGTTGGGCGGCCCCAAGATATACCTTTGCACCCAGGCCTATGAGCCTTTAGCTACACCCCTGGTCAATGGGGATATTTCTTAGCAGGATATTGGCAGCAATGGTCATGTGGGTATAAGCAGGTAATGTGTGAGATGAGTTTTGTGTTTATTTTGTATGTTATATAATTCCCCCCCACTGTCACCAATGCTTAATCAGTAAGCTCATTGAAAGGAAGCCTGTCATAAGTCAGCAAATGTGCAGTGACAAGCTTTCATCTCTTCATTGGCTTCCATGAAGTCATGTCCACCAAAGAATCCAGAAGTGAGCCACAAGTGCAATCTACAGAACACAGTATGTATGCAGCTCGGAGGAACTGCAGACCAGCAGTCATCAGCCAAGATGTGGGGTTGGTGCCAATGGAGGGGGAGAGAGTCTGGACCAGTTCAGCCAATGAACCACCCATTACATGGTCTAAAACTAAGCAGACTATCATGCATAAAGCGGTAAAACGTGGATATTGGCACATTGGACACACTATGGAAAAAGTATAGTTACTGTGTATCTGTCTGTTAATTAGGATTATTTTAGGCTGGTAATTGGGGGTGACAGACGTCTTTTAATGGGGTTGTCCTGGGTTAGAGAAAAAAACTCAGCTTTTTCTCTACAAAAAGTGATAGTCTTGTCCATGGGCTCATTTCTGGCATTGCAACTAAGGATGCATTCACACTGTGATTGCAATATACATTGAGGTACACGTATGTCAGGAGGATTTCCCAATGTATACCGCCAACAGATGCCTCCAACATATAGGCATAGAGTGGCACACATTGCCCATGGGCTGTCATGTAAAAATAATTCATAACTGTTTTTTGTTTTTTTTACTTGATGCCTCTGTATAGAACGCGCTATTCTAAAAGCAAAAAAATAAGACTACCAATGCAAAGAAGCCCAACAAAGGCCAAAAGAACACTTTTGGGGCCTATGGATGGGTTTGACATATACACCGTGAGCAGTGTTAATGTAGCATAAGCCGCATGAAGGAATGGTTCTGAGCAGCAAAGCTAGCTACAGCCCATGGACAAGACGGTTATTAGTTTTGCCAGGAATATTCCTTTAACATTGGGCCATCGATCTGCATTTGGAAACTCTCAATTAAGATATGTACAATGTCAACCAGTAATATTTGGGGTTTTAGATTAAAAATGTCAGTCATATTCAGTGTAGCAAGGCTTGCATTTCCCAAACATCCATTGACAGAACAGAAACTTCTACCGTATGTTTAGTACAGTGTCTTTAGATCCTCTTTAAGCCCAAACGACGTAAATGCATACCCTTGGGATGGAAAGCACTGGCAAATCTGCTTGAGGGTCTAATAGCCTGCTATCTTGTTAAGGTTAGCATATGGCTCTCCTTCAGTGTTTCAGACTTTTACTCATGTGGATGATACTGCAATGTCTTCAAAGCTAGAGCTATGGACTACTACTAGAGATGAGCGAGTATACTCACTAAGGCACATTACTCGAGTGAGTAGTGCCTTAGCCGAGTATCTCCCCGCTCGTCTCTAAAGATTCGGGGGCCGGCGCCGGTGACAGGTGAGTTGCGACGGGGAGCGGGGGGAGAGAGGGAGAGAGAGATCTCCCCGCTCTCCCCCGCCGCTCCCGGCCCCCCGTCGGCCCCCGAATCTTTAGAGACGAGAGGGGAGATACTCGGCTAAGGCACTACTCGCTCGATTAATGTGCCTTAGCGTGTATACTCGCTCATCTCTAACTACTACTTATTCATTATTTTTCACTACAGTCCAACTATTGTTTTCAACTTTGCAGAAGGACTTGGTAACAAGTATCCAGCCTACATTTTGGGCATGCAGCCCCTATGCAGACCTTTGTGTCTCTACAGTTACAGACATTAAACAAAGCTTGTATAGTCCAACCTTTCAGTCATGTGTTACTGTACTCCATCTTTATATAGACAATACCGTAGGAGACGTTGTAGACGGACTGGAGTAACACATGATTGCCAGTTCACAATACATAAATGGTTTTCAGTCCGTTTCCACGAAGACACATAGATCTGCATAGGATCTGTATACAATCGGAGAGGAAATTGCCAAATGGCTTCTTTTTTTATTCTAGATGCATTAGAAAATTAAAGAAATGTTTTGGCTTGACTTCAGACTATGCTCCTCTGTTTTTAACCCATAGCCTTGTCTACAAGGCTATGATGCTTTGATACCCTGTCTATTTCTTGAGTACTCTGACTTGGCCCTTGACCTGGTTACATTTCTTGTCTTGTCAATTCCTTGCAATCTGTCACACTAGCTCATACTTGGCGACACCACTTTCACGCAGGCATGCTACACTCCTCTCTGTTCTTCTAGACTCCAGCCTTCCTTTCAGGCAAGGACCAAACCCAACGTGTTACTATGCACCTTTTAATACATGTGTTGCAAATCACTACAAGTCTCCAACTAAGACGGGTGCAAGATATATGGCTAACAGCAACACTCTTCTTTGGAGACCATGCCCAGGTTTTTTCAAAACTTTTCAAATTTGGCAACTGCCAAGAAAACCGTGTTTCCCCGAAAATAAGACAGTGTCTTTTATTAATTTTTGTTCAAAAAGATTTAACTTTTTTACATGTATAGCTGCCTGGACACTATTTAAATTGACTTTTTAAATAACCTCTTAGCAGGGCTTAATTTTGGAGTAGGGCTTATATTTCAAGCATCCTCAAAAAGCCGGAAAAATCATTTGGATCCTCAAAAATTCAGGAAAATCATGCTATGTCTTATTTTCAGGGTATGTCTTATTTTCAGGGAAACAGGGTAGTTGTCTCATTTGTAGCAGTTCTTGGCACAGTTTATGCCAAAAACTGACAAATGTGGGCCTCTGTTCCTTGGGATTAAAAGAGCCAACCTACAATGACATTGTTCCTAATTTCACTCATTTATTACTTCTGTATAGGAATACAATTTTTCTTTAATATCTATTTTCTGTAGTTTTTTTTAAATTTGAACTTTTGATTCTTAGAGTCCGGAAAGAGTTAACCCCCAACATTCACAGGTGCTCGCAATTGTAGCAGCAACCTGCTCAATACGGCTATAATCATTGGTGTTCTGTGAAATATCAAGGATATTTTGGAAATGAGTCCAAGCAGTTTTTTCCCTTGCTGTAGTTTAGTTAGTGTTCTGCATTTCATATTAAATCCTTTGTAGTGTCAAGTCAGCTAACCCTTCCTAAAATGCAAATTTTCCCACTCCCGAAACTCTAGTGAGTTGTGTCACTGTTTCACCCAGTCCCTTTGCATAGCAGAACATAAGGAGTTGTGCGATAGACAACAGGAGGTTAAATAAGAAAGTTTTTTTTTTTCTGTTCATTGTCAATGCGTTTAGTCCCTTCCTGCCAAGACTCATTTTGCTACGGCTATCTTGTGCAAGACGCATATGGTGCTGAGAAATTGCCATCCAAGAATGCATGTCCCAGCCTGTTGAGACATCATCAAATAAGATTAAAGCAAAGTAAAAATAAAAAAGCGAGAGAGAATTTTCCCCCGTTTCTTGTACACAGTGCATCTGATGAAAGTCACTAAGGTACTTGAATGCTTCTAAAGGTTTTGCAACCATCTCTTTACTTTGCCTGGTTAAGAACAATCTCTTGTCTACCTTCTTGAAGTTAGAGGAAATCTAGGCTTTGTAATAAACATGATGCATTCGAATAAAACCATATTTTGCCCCACAGCATTCATCTGACAGGCGGCACTTCAATGTAATATAAAGAAACACTCCAACAATCGTCCCCACTGTTTCTGTATTCAAGCTCTTGTCTTCTATAATACCTGAATAGATCTGACTTGGGAAATATTGATTAGTTACCTGGTCTGGAAAAAGGTCAGCACAAAACTACATTGTGATTGAACGTCACATGGAATGGTTAAAGCAGGCACCAAAGGCATACATATTGTATAGGATTGGACAAATTGTGAAAATGGGGAATATACAATAAATTTTGATTTATTGATCAATTAAGCTAATTTATAGATAAGGCCCTCAGTGGGAACATTGTAATAAAACTAATGTTGTTAATAGTTCTGTATATCTCCTCCTTTAGAATATCGTGTTTTTCTGGCCTTGAAATAGTGAGTTTTTTTGCATATGCGGTTTTTTTGCGAATTTGCTGCGAATTTCACAAATCTGCTGTGAATTTGCATCAAATACTGCAGATTTTGACTTGGATTTTAACCCTTTCCAATCCACTGTCTGACCTCTGAAGACATTATGATTTAAGGCTGTACAGCTCCGATGTTGGAAGATGTCCGTCGGGGTTCTCTTACTGTGTATTGCCAGCCTCTCTGCTGTCAGAGCCTATCCAACATGTCACCCCATGCAGTACTGGCTTTAGCCAGCATATAGCGCTATTGTATAATGGCAGAAAAAGAGTAAGCCCCCCTAGAAAAAACAGGATGCAAATTCGATTGGAAAGGGTTAATGCAGATTTGCGGAAAATCAACAGCTGCATGTGAACATACCCTAAGGCTGGTTTCCGATGCTTATAATATGGACACATTTTAAAGAGATTTTCTGACCTTTAAGAAAACCTACGCCGGGGTAGGTAATGGCATAACAAAATAAAATGCCTATTACTCACTCTTCCACTGTGCCTCTAGTACATTGCTTCCAACCCAGTCCCCTCCACTATGATCCCCGCTGAAACATGAAGGGATTATGCTGTAACATATTAATCGCTTATGTGACTGCTACAGCCAATCACTGGCCTTAATGATCACATGCCATTTATGCACATACTACCACTGAGCCAGGGATTGACCGCAGAGGTCATGTGAGTAGTGACCTTGATGTCACTGCTTTCTCTTCCAGCAGAGGGGAACAGAGTTAAAGGGACTGGGTTGGTGGTGCTGGACTGAAGGAACAGTGGTAGGGTAAGTAATGGCTACTTTATTTTTTCATGCTATTCCCTTACATGGGGCAAGTATTTTTAAAGATCAGAAAATTGCTTTAAGGTCAGTATTAGACTTGCAAGACCCAGATTCCCTGCAATCTTAGATCACCATTGGGCTCTGCTGTAATCTAACTTTGGTTCAGAAGAATCACAGTGGGTTTTGGATCTTCCAGCTATAGTACCAACTGACCTAGTTGAAAGCTGCAACGAACAAAGCTCTAAACAGAAGAAGATGGTAAATTTGCATGATAAACAAAGGGCAGCAAGGAGAAGCATAAACATGGCTGTTACCGCACTCCAAATAACTGCGTGTAAATTTCCCAGTAATCTGCTTTTAGGAGAAAATGGACAACCCTTTAAATATATACAATTAGTGTAAATCAGAATTTATTTTCAGTTTAGTATATTTGTATTGTAAAGGGTAAATTCCACCTTAATAAACACGAAAGGCTTAAATGGCGCAAAAATGTTGTATAAGGAATATAATATTCCCCACATATAACAATGAATAAAGCAGTGAGTTCTAAAGGGGTAAAAAGTCAATAGTCACTGACAAGTTACTTTGGGAATAATAGTAACTGTTCTTATTAAATGCACAAGTGAAAAAGAAGTAAATGTCAATTGCTATTGGAGTTAGGATCCCGAGGAGCAGATTGTGTGATTGTTTGGAAAATGTTGCAGATAGAAAGTGTACTTAGCCTTCTCGGATCTGGTGTGAGATCTTCAGCCTTAATTGGAGACCATAAAAAGAAACAATGCATTAGTAGAGGAGATTATCACAGGCTTTAATAAGATGTTGCTGGCTTTTAGATGAGCTGTAGCCCAAAATGAATCAGCCCAGGCTGTGAGTGCTTCTTCCTCATAGCCTCGAGCCAGGATTAAATGGAGAACCATCGTAGGGCATTAAAAAATAGAGGAAGACTTAAAATAAGGGGCATATACAAAAGTGTTTACATATTAACCCTCTTTTCCCATCTAGTGTGGTCAAAGTTCTGATTTGAAACACAAATGATCTCCAATTACTTAAAAAGCTCGTCACTGAGCAGTCACTTAACCTCTACCATCTGTTTGATTCTAGAGTACGCCGGACAGCCTGCTTCGGTGACCCAGGCTTGTGTGACTGCCCTAAGCTGACTGACTCATGACAAATGTTATTGTTTGAGGAGTTTGAGAGATCACAGAAACAACGCGTTAAGTTGGGGTGGGTGGAAGACTCAATAGCCTAGTTAATTCTAGCACCTGGTTTTCTAAGGTCCTAGTGCTTGGTGGTTTTTCCCATTGATATAATATCGCTAAAATGGCAAAAAAAAAATGAAAAAGAGTAAAAAAAAATTACAAATGTAGCAATGACTGCTTCTTAGTCTTTTAATATTCTTTGAAATCAATTCCCAAGAACCCTTTGGTGCCAAAATGAGAAGCTCATACAATTAAAATATGTTAAACCACAACCTTTTGTCTGTAGAAAACATTTCCAGGGAGTGATAGGTGAGCTTTGCGGCAAAGAGAAAAGGAGAATTTTAAGGAGAGTCTTAATGATTATTTGCCCATGGCATTTTGCAAATTCAGTTCCCAGACAAGGATCAGATATTCATGAAATGACAAATAAAGGGTCATATCTGAACAGATCTGAACAAATAGTGATTGAGGATGGACAAAGAGTGACAGCATGTCAGCTCAAATACTAACCAAATAAATTGCACAGAGCAGCAGAGACATGGCCGGAAGGTCAGGCTACATGGTATCTTTCAAGTTGGGTTCTGATTATGGAGAAAAGATAACTTTATGTTTCTGAAATATTGTTCTGTTAGTCATATCAACATCTTGTAAATTGCATAGCATCTCAGAAGCAAAGCTTCTACCTGGTGCCAACTCGTAATTGGCAATTATGTCATTGGCTGCCACCTATGACATCACAAAATAATATCTGTCTATTCAGATTGTTCATATTGCTCATATTATTGTGCAATCAGTACAATATGTTATCACTTTTTACAAGTACCCTATCTCTTTTGTGCCATGGGAATCTTAAGCGCCTTTGGGATCCCACCAAGCATACCGGTTGAGATGACACATGAGACCCCAGTAGCTATATTGTTGCATAATATTCTTGGGTGATAGTGACACAAGCCCTTTAAAGAGCATTTCCATTTCAGCAGATGTTCTTTTAATAATCTACTCCAGTGCTCCAGATAATATATTACAGCACGACCTTTTGAAGCTGAAAGCAAACGCGTAGAAATTAGAAATCCATAAAAGCAAATCCAGTGTATAAAGTTGACCACAATGTAATTATTTGTTGGCACAGCCAACCAACTTTGCGCCACCACTTTCATTTGGTAATATAAAAAGATTTAAACTCCCTGCCACACTGGAAAAATGTCATTAACATTACTTTACTTTTGATCTTTCAGATAATGTGAATATATGAGCCTGTCACGTATATGGCCAGCCTATGTAGAAAGGCATAACAGGAAGCTCTTGGACCCTGAATTGTACCAGGGGCCCCAAATGGCACATGCTATTTATAGTATAAATGTCTCGTTATGTAGCAGAGGAGCAAGTATGCCCCCCTGAGGGATTATGGGCCACTTTGCACCCTTTATAGTAACTACCCATGTATTTAATTGTAGCCTCCTATCATACATCCTACACTCCTTGCCTCAATATTTTAATATGCTAAAGGGTTTTTCCAGGACTAAAATACTCATGACCTATCCTCAAGATAGGTCATCAATATCAAATAACAGTATCAACACTTGGCATCCCCATCGATCAGCTGTGTGAAAGGACCACAGCATTTGGGTGAGTGTCACTGCTTCATTATATACTAGGCACAGTGCTGTACATTTCATAGCGGAATGGCTGTAATTGCAGCTTAATGCCAATCACTTGAAAGGAATTGAGCTGTACATAGGCTGAGTGACAAACGGATGTGACATCACAGCCCGGAGAAGAGGTTCCAGTTCTCACTCAAGTTCTGGAGCTTCTTTAAAGAGTTGACTGACAGGAGTTCCAGGAAGCACTCCCCCCACTGATTTGATATTGATGACCTGTCCTGATGATAGGTTATCAATACTTTAGCTCCAGAAAACCCCTGGAGAGAAAGTTAACCATGTGCAACATCAATTTTGTTCATATGTAATGATCTGGGCTGTGTATGCATTGTATAGAATTGTACTATAGAGAGCTTTCAATGAATGGGAGTTAAAGGGGTATTCAGGGACTTCGCTATTGATGACCTATCCTCAGCATAGGTCATCAATTGTTAATCAGCAGGGGCCCGTCATGGAGGATTCATGCCAACTGTTAGTGCAGTCGGCCGGATGTCATCATCAGTGGTCAAGGCTGGAAGTGTAATAGCTGGCTTCACTCCAATTGAAATCAGTGAGAGCAATGTCTCCTATTCCCTTTCCGGCTCTGACCACAATGAGAAGCCAGAAGTGTAATAGGAGGCATGAAGACTAATGATGACTAGAGATGAGCGAATCTACTCGTTTTGAGTATTTACTCGATCGAGCACCGCGATTTTCGAGTTTTTCAGTACTCGGGTAAAAAAGATTCGGGGGGCGCCGGGGGGCGCCGGGAGGCGTGGCGACACGGGGGGTAGCAGCGGGGAACAGTGGGGAGCCCTCTTTCTCTCCCTCTCCCCCCCACTCCCTGCTGCAACCCCCCACTCACCCACGGCGCCCCCCCAAATCTTTTCGCCCGAGTACGGAAGTACTCGAAAATCGCGGTGCTCGGGCGAAAAAGTGGCGTGGCCGAGTAGGCGCGCTCATCTCTAATGATGACATCCAACCTGCTGTCAGTTCAGCAGACCCCCGATGCTCAACTATTGCTGACCTTTCCGGAGGATAGGTCATCAATAGTAAAAGTCCCAGAATATCCCATTAATAGAGATGAGCGAGCGCGCTCGTTTAAGGCTGATGCTCGATCGAGCATCGGTCTTGTCGAGTAACTGATTACTCGACCGAGCACCATGCGGGGGGCGTCGGGGGGTGGCGGGAAGCGGGGGGAGAGTGAGAGAGATCTCTCTCTCTCCACCCTGCCTCGCCCTCCCACCTGGTGCTCGGTCCAGTAATCAGTTACTTGACAAGACTGATGCTCGATCGAGCATCAGTCTTAAACGAACGTACTCGCTCATCTCTACCCTTTAATGATCAGAAAAGTGTTATAAAGCTAATACAGTCATTGGGAAGTGAAGAAATACCATCCCTCCCCAGAGACCTGGGAGCGACAGGGGAGCTAAATACAGACCCTTATCAGTGTATGGTGTTTGTGTCTTGTACCTTATTTACGCCTCCAGCAGTACAATAGAGTTGGCATCTGTCATTAAATTTCCCACACTACAGTTAGTAGTGATAGTGAGATGTGAGATGACTCTGCTAGCTCTCTCCTAGTCTGCACAGCAAAGCTAAAAAGTACGAATAGATATTAGATCACTATGCTCCAGTGTAAAAACTGGTTTATTTTTTTCAAATGGATGATCATAAAAAATGTCCACAAAAGAATTTTAGAATTTTCTGTCAATGAATTCCCTTTAAATGTATCAATATTATCATAGTTAATAATAGGTTGTATATACTATACCCTATCTCACATCCATTGCACAGTATTACACATACGTTATATATTTTTTCTAATACACTGAATGTTATTTTTACCAATCAAAGTTGTGTGACGGGGATGCGTTCCTTCGGATAATGTTGTGAACTAGCTCTGATTTCATTAACTGATAATAAAAATTACTCTTCTGCAGTTGACATTTTATTTCAATGTTATCTTTAACCACGGTACTGTGTCACAAAAGAGAGGGTCTGGATAATCTCCAGAGACTGTCACACAGAAACCTTGATGTAATTCTGGTGTATTACCACTCAAAGAAATTGCATTCTAAATAAACATGCAAATAAAACGGAGAATTTCTAATTATTAGCGGGGTGGATATGAGGAAGATGAGGATTAGAGATGAGCGAGTATACTCGTTTCGAGTAATTACTCAATCGAGCACCGCGATTTTCGAGTACTTCAGTACTCGGGTGAAAAGATTCGGGGGGCGCCGGGGGGCGGGGGGAGGCGTGGCGGCGTGGGGGGTAGCAGCGGGGAACAGGGGGGGAGCCCTCTCTCTCTCCCTCTCCCCCTCACTCCCCGCTGCAACCCCCCACTCACCCACAGCGCCCCCCGAATCTTTTCGCCTAAGTACGGAAGTACTCGAAAATCGCGGTGCTCGGGTGAAAAAGGGACGTGGCCGAGTACGCTCACTCATCTCTAATGAGGATGTATTATTTATATATGTCATTATGCAATGACTTCTCTCATTTGGACATCCTATACAAAATGCCAGTTTATGTGACACATCATCCATATGACATGGATCGTTTGTGGTTTCATGATATCCACAGATTGTTATGCATAGTTATATATACAGATGAGTGAGTATGGGCTGCTGCTAGTCTGTGCTGCTACTGGGTTGAGCTCAGGAAAGAATCAGTCTCCTTCCCCCTCTGGCAGCTGACAAAATAGACTCTTTTTACTATCCCTGGCTGGCTGTCAATCAAAGATTTTGTTTCAGCATTAGAGATGAGCGAGCATACTCGCTAAGGGCAATTACTCGAGCGAGCATTGCCCTTAGCGAGTACCTGCCCGCTTGAGGCAAAAGGTTTGGGTGCTGGCGGCGGGCAGGGAGCTGCGGGGGAGAGCGGGGCGGAACGGAGGGGAGATCTCTCTCTCCCTCTCTCCCCCGCGCTCCCTCCTGCTGACAGCCGCTACTCACCGCTCCCCCGCACCGGCACCCGAACCTTTCGTCTCGAGCGGGCAGGTACTCGCTAAGGGCAATGCTCGCTCGAGCAATTGCCTTTAGCGAGTATACTCGCTCATCTCTAGTTATATACTTTAAATACTGTATTTCCTTTTAAGATAAAACTTGCTGGGTATGTTTGAAGAATAAATCTATATGACTTAATCCAAAATAATGGCATTTACTTGGATGAAGATCGTTAGGCAAAGCATTAGTTTGTACATGTGGACACTAAAGAAGTTGTTCAGGTTTTTATTTTCAAACTTCTTTATGAAACTTTTCCAAAAAACAGCTAGGCCCCATAATACGGGAATGTTGGGCCAGCATTTGTTTGCTTTCAGAAACACTGCCACCATTGTCCATTGGCTGTGTTTGGTTTTGCAACTCATCCTTTGAATGGGAATGAACTGCTATCTGGAAAAGAGCAGGCCCTTTTTTAAAATCCTGGACAGCCCCATTTTTAAAAAGGGGTTTCCCAATTGGGACTTTTATTTCATATCCACAGAATATTCCATAAAAGCCTGATAGGTGTAGGTTCTACTTCTGAGACCCGCACCTATCTCGAATGCCCTGTCCCGGGAGTATGATATGGTCAAGGGTGTTCAGGACTTATGATACTATATAGAAGTCAATAGGGCTTACACAAATAGTGTAGCACAGAGAGCTACGCTGTTTCCATAATTCAGTTGTGCAAACCACATACCTTGCTGTTCTACGTTGGTTGAGTACCACTTATTGACATCTTTGGGAGTTATGGAAACAGTGTAGCCCATCTGCATCTGGCTGTTTCCTTCCTGTTGGGCACCTCAGAGTGCTGTTTCCATCGTGGCCATGTTTTGTTTAGATGGGAACGCCCCTTTAAGCTTGTTTGGTTATTTTTCAAATTACTGTGTTCAATTTTTATCATTTCTATTGACATTGCCCTAAGAGCACTGTCCAGCTTCACAATATGGTGGAGGAGTCTTGTCATCTCCTTTCTGTGTGTCCTATTAACCCTTCCTAATCCATTGTCTGACGTCTTCCTACATTCTGATTAAAGCTTGTACAGCTCCAATGTCAGCAGACGTCCGACAGGCTATTCTTACCGTCTATTGCGAGCCGCTGTTGAAGCCTCTCTGGCGCACACACACTGGCTTTAGCCAGCAAATGGCACCGTTGTATAACAGCAAGAAGAGAAAGCCTTTTAGGAAACACTGAATCAAAAATTGGATTGGAAAGGGTTAAGACACTCACTACATAAGCAAGAATGAAAGGCTGCCCAGAAGACATGCTCCCACTCTGCCTGACCATGGTTATGTCTTACCCTCTGATGGTGTCTACCCTACCTGCCATAAGGCCTCATGCCCACGGGCTTAAAATCCGCAGCGTTTCTCCCGCACACGGATCCGCGCCCCATAGGCATGCATTAGACACCCGCAGGTAGTTAAATACCTGCGGATGTCATTTTTCCCGTCAGGCGCGGATCCGCGTGCAAGAAAAAAATGGACATGCTCCATTTTCGTGCGGGCCTCCCACGGGGTTGGCTCCCGCAGGCTTCTATTGAAGCCTATGGAAGCCATCCGGATCCGCGGGAGACCCATACCAGAATTAAACTCACCTGCTCCGGACGATGCGGTTCTTCCCTTCTTCGCGGTCGGATCTTCTTTCTTCGGCCCAGCGGATGTGCCCAGCGCATGCGTACGGCACGACGCCTGCATGCCGAGCACATCCACCAGGCCGAAGAAAGAAGATCCGGCCGCGAAGGAAGGAAGATCCGCATCGTCCGGAGCAGGTGAGTTTATTCTGATTTTTAGGCCTCATGTCCGCGGGGCCTGATTTTCCCCGTGGACATGAGGCCTAAGTGTACACAACACATACAGTGACAGCAATTGTTAGCTTATTGTTAGGGCCGGTGTAGAAAATGACATTTTTTTAGAATGCGTTTCATACAGTAATAAAAAAAAGGAAAAACACCACAGAAAATCTTAAAAGTATATTTAACATAAAAAAGCAGGTAATTTTGGGCTGATTCTGTCTTTGCTGATAATGTTGCATACCCTTAGACTTTATTTTGTTTTATCCGTTTTTAGCTTTCCGGAAACCATAGTTTATAAAGCACTGCACCCTTCTTTTTGGAATGGGATCTGTCTTTGTATAATTTTATTTTCTGTCAATTCCACTGAAAGTTAGCTCATTTTTTACTTCTCTCCTGGAAAAAGTGCAGTCAACTGAAACCGTCACAGTGACAGACTATGCACCCATATTAATTGATCAAAATTATGTAATCTGTCACTTTGACACTTTAGCTGACTCGCATTGAGACTCTTACTGATGAACTGATTCTTATTTACATGTCTTCCCATTTCACAGTATTATGTAAAAGTGTTCACGCCCTTCTATGTATTTACACGCTTTTTAGTTTGTGACATTAAACCCTAAAAATCTGAATGACTTGCATCATATATGCAAATAAAATAATATCGCTAATTGATGGCAACTTATTAGCAACTGTAAACGGGTTTTTATTTGGCCTAAAGGCCCATTTAGACGCAACGATTATCGCTGAAAATTTCCTCAAAAGCCGTCTTTTGAGTGATAATTGTTGTGTCTAACTGCACTAACGTCGTGCAATTTTCGTTAAGCAGTCGCTGATCATTCTCCTTCAGCGTGCTGAAAGACAACGATCAGCCTTATCAGGAATTCACAGCGGATACAGCTGATACTATTGTTTCAACTGTATCCCGCTCCCTGATCATAGGAGGGGTATGAAGAACAGAGCGGTCCAGCTGTGTTCTTCGTACGCCACTCGGAGCGATGTATAACAGCCGGGCGCTCTGAGCAGAAAACAGCTGGATGCAGAAGACAAGTGGCCCCGCTTGTCTTCTGCATCCCCTGCTTGGAGCGCTCAGCTGTATAACAGCCGGGCACACCGAGCAGAGAACAGCTGATGCAGAAGACAAGCGGCCCCGCTTGTCTTCTGCATCCCCTGCTTGGAGCGCTCAGCTGTATAACAACCGGGCACTCCGAGCAGAGAACAGCTGATGCAGAAGACAAGCGGCCCCGCTTGTCTTCTGCACCCCCCGCTTGGAGCGCAAGATGATCGCTCAACATTTGAGCGATCGTCTTGCCGTGTAATGCGCACAACGATTATTGCTCAAAAGACATCTTTTGAGCGATAATCGCTGTGTCTAAATGGGCCTTTACTGTATACATATAAGTAATGTTTGATAATCAACCTCTTACATTCGGGGCCAATGGTGCGCCAGCTGGCAGATATCACTACCTGTATGGCGAGGAAAGCAAGAACTATTCTGGGTATAGGTTATTTGCCCTGGTAGAAATACATTGAGAAGTCTTACTGTTTAATCCATAGAAAAAGGGTAGAATATACATGTATTCGTTAAATTATTTAGTTGCCACGAGAGACGCCCAGCTCCCTGTAAAGCAAGTACAGAAATGAAATTGTTTTGAGTACCATAAATAAAATAGCTAAGTAAAACATGAAAGGGTACTGCTCAGATCTGGCGCAAGGGACCCGGCCTCAGGCTTTGACCACATACTTTTTTAGAATTTATTTATTCATTTTTCAAACTCATTTATAGGTAAGCTTGATATACTTTAATACTAATTCCTTCAATATTCCTTTGCCAACATTCACAAACACTTCCCTCAAATAGCATAAGTCAATTGATTCAACTCTGTAAACTTTGTAGCTTTCCAATGTAAGATCCTACCTAAAGCATTGACTAAGCAGTCACAGACCTAGCAAATGTTATCTTAGCATTTATAGAGTACCTGACTATTTAGAATAAGCTGCCATGTGTGTACATGAGGAATAACACTATTTCTGCCCATTCTTCAACTTGTATTCTGCATTTTTTAATCAGTTTTCCCCTTTGCAAACTGCTTCTTTCATTTTCAGTTGTCCCTAAGTTGGTGGGTGGAGGCTAGCCATTATGATGGCTGCATACACTGTGCACAGAAAAGAGCAGAATATTTTCTCTATCTCTCTATAGTGCACCCTTCTAATAAAAAGCATAATGGAACACATTATGCAGCAGTAGTGAGCAGTGTAGATGTGATTTCTGTAGCTATAAATAATTTACCAGTTAGCTGCTCTGTGTGTCAGTCTCTCTTATGCCTCCTCATCCACAGGCTTCTAAGGGCAGCATGAGTCATCACCTCATCCACTTCCTGTGTTTTGTCTTGCTATCTCTATTACTAGAGACAGACTTCACTAGACAACAGGCAGTGGACAGCAAATTAGAAAGAAGGGAGACCTATTTTGGCCAGCACTTTAGAGAGATTTACAGAAAAAAACATCACTTTAGGTAAATAAAGTGATTTGCAGTTTTAGTAGTTGTCACAATAGGACTGTACGCACATAGTACGTGCTGATAAGGGAGGCAGACGAGACGCGGATTCCATGGGAAAGCAGGAGTTTAAAAAAAAACCCTCCAATGCGCATGTGTGGCGGCCAGCGCTTCCACATGCATCCACAGTGAGGAAAATAGAAGACACGGACGGGTAAGCAGAAGCCCCGCAGTGTCTTCGGCTTCGGGCAGGGTCGGATTCTGCTGCAGGCGACTGTGGCCATGGGACTGAATGACAATCGTTTAGATTCTCGCGTTATGGGGGAATCTGAATGATTTATTGGCCTGTGTAAAGGGGCCCTTATTGCCAAGTTCCTCCACTTAATCACTAAGGGTGCTGAGACCCCCACCAACCTCTAAAATAAAGGGGCAGAAGCACTCAGCTAAGCACTGTGCCCCTTCAGCTGTGATCAGGGAGCCATGTACAAAAGTATAGACCTTCCACTGAAACTACACACCACTCCAATGAGAGATGAAAGAAGATGATTGGGTACAGCAGTCAGATGAGCTCCTTAGCACCCTGACCCCCACCAATGAAAACTTCTGACATGTCACTATGGCACGCCAAAAGCTTTTTGAAAGTTTAAATAAATAAATAAAAGTAAGGAAAACTCAGTTTCGATGGAATTTTCTCTGTTGTTACTGAAATTGCTTTCTGATGTATTAGGTTGTTAACCAATCTCGTAAGATGTCTATTAGTTATACCCGTTTCTCAGAAAGCCAGATGACAACTGAACTCATCATTAAAGCTCCTACATGAGCTGTCACGCTGATGAGTCTTGAACTGGATACCTTTCTAAGGGACGCTTTACCCCAAATTATTATATTTCAGGTAATTGTTGGATTGCGCAAAACTAAACGATAATCGTTCAGAGTAAACGCTGCCTCCGTTGAGTGAGCGATTATCACTCAAGAGCGATAATCGTTGGGATGACTGTTGGTTGCTTTAAGAGCCCGATGGTTGTCCTGTGTAAAAGAACCACAGGTTCTATCTAGAGATGAGCGACGTGCTCGTTTAGGGCAATTACTTGATCGAGCATCGCTTTTTTCGAGTAAGTGCCTAATCGGGCGAAAAGATTTGGGGGGCGCTGGGGGTGAGCGTGTGGTTGCGGTGGGGAGTGGGTGGGGGGGGGGGGGGAAGAGAGAGAGAGAGAGAGAGCTCACCCCCTGTTCCCCCCGCTCCCCCTCGCTCCACCCCGTCGCCCCCGAATCTTTTCGCCCAAGTTGGCAGTTACTCGAAAAAAGCGATGCTCGATCGAGTAATTGTCCTAAACGAGCACATTCGCTCATCTCTAGTTCTATCCCATAGGTTGGATCCCCACCAATCACAAAGTAATGGCATAGCCTCGTGAGATACCTTCACCTTATAAAATGGGGCTATAAGGAAACATCTGATTAGAAACTGTAAAGGGGTTTTATTGACTGTAAAAAAATGCCAGTGGGAAGATAATGGCTTAAAAGAAACACAAAACCTGTGCTCCCCTTTTCTGAAGGAATCCATGGGTGCAGTGATGTCACTCTGATGCAAGCCCCAAGGAGGCTGCAGCGGTCACGTTGGGTTGATTGCTCATACAACTTCTCACCCAATCACTGGCCTCAGCAGTTACGTGTCATTCATACATAGATGCCCGCTGATGCCAGAGATTGACTGAGCGGTCACGTCAACAAGGAACAGCTTCTGACTGCTGTACTTTTCCAGGATCGGACCAGTGGGGGCCAGAACAGTCGCTCTGCACCAGGAGGATGAGCATAGATTTTTTGCTTCTTTTATCCTAATATCTCCTCAATGGAACTTTTTTTTTACAGGGGTTAAACCCTGTTATCATCCTGGCAAAAAGGAATGACTCAAGTACTTTACTTTTGGCGAGAGTACTCTTTAACCCCTTAAGGACATGGCCTATTTTGGGCATGAGGACGCAACGATTTTTGGGAGATTTTTATCTGCACTTTTTAAAAGGCATAACTTTTTTTATTTTTCCGCCGACATGGCTGTATAAGGGCTTGTTTTTATTGGTGTTGTTTTTGGGTACATAAACTATATTGTAAAACATTTATTAATATTTTTATGATAGCAGGGAGAAAAAACACACCAATTCTGCCATTGTTTTTTTTACAGCATTAATTATGCAGCATAATTGATACAATACATGTTTTCTGCAGGTCGGTCGGATTGCAACAATATCAAAATTCTTTTTTTCTTTTTTTTTTAGGTTTTTTCACTTTTCCGCAATAAAACCCCTTTTTTATTTCTAGAAATTATTTGCTTTTCTAAATCGCTGCATTCAAAGTCCTATCACTCGTTTATCTTTTCAGGATGGAGCTCTGTGAGGGCTTATTTTTTGCGTGATAAGCTGTAGTTTCTATGGATATCATTTTGGGGTACATACAGCTATTTTGATCAGTTTTATTGCTTTTTTTCGGAGGCAAAATGAAAAAAATAATAATTTTGCCTT
Source organism: Eleutherodactylus coqui (assembly GCF_035609145.1). Taxonomy (NCBI): domain Eukaryota; kingdom Metazoa; phylum Chordata; class Amphibia; order Anura; family Eleutherodactylidae; genus Eleutherodactylus; species Eleutherodactylus coqui. The sequence continues at coordinate 22,511,977 of NC_089847.1, read as the reverse complement.
CGTTTTTAAAGGTTTTTTTTAATGCTTTTTGCCATGCAGGATAAAAAGTGTGTTTAATTTGTTGTACGAGTCGTTACGGATATGAGAATACCAAATATGTGGGATTTTTTTTATATACTAATAGGGGAAAAAGCCCAAAAAAGGTTGTTTTTTTTTTACATTTTTCTTTACACTATTTTTAGCTTTTTTTTACACTATTTATGTCCCTGCAGGGGACTTGTACCATTAAACATGATCACTATAGTAAGGCATTGCAGGACTTCTGTCCTGCAATGCCTTAACGCTTCTAGTAGCGATCATAGGCAATGGCAAAGCAGGACGCCTGTAACTGGCGTCCTGTTGCCATGGCAACCCATCGGCCCTCCGCGATTATATCGCGAGAGTCTGATGACATCACAGAGGGAGCGTGCTCCCTCTGTAAACCCTTGACATGCCGCAATCTACATAAATCGCGGCAGGGGAGGGGTTAACAGCGAGGCTTGCTGTCCCGATGCACCCCTGCTGCGCATGTGCGCTGTCTTGCCGCAAGTGTTCAGATACTATTGCAGAGAGACAGCACGCATGCACAGTCTCGGCAATAGCTCGACACTCCTTCCTAGTGATGTAGCATACATTGTCCTGCAGGAAGGCGAAGGCTGGCAATGTACGCTTCGTCACCGGAAGAAGAATCTGCTGGCTGGAGGTGAAGTCACCCTGGAGGACTGCAGGAGCCAGGAGAAGATCGGCGGGGAGAAGATGCGGTAAGAAGTCTGCCTGGGGAGGAATAGTTAAGTAATGATTTTTTTTTTTTCCTAATAACACAACCCCTTTAAGAAAAAAGGTTTTGATATTAAATTTTGAATGTCTTTCTTAGCCATTCGAGACATTTGGTGGTGTATTATGGCCTCTAACATCAACTGGGACTGTTACCCACCCCACTTCATGCGGCTTCAGACACGTGAAAACACTTTTTACTGCTGTTTGTGGTTTCAGCCTTGTGAACCTATACAGTTCCTAGAAATGGATCAATGTCTTGAAGGTTATAAGCGAAAAGCATTGTGTTACAAACCCCACAACAAGGTGAACTGGTTAAGTGGTGGCCATGATATTAATTCAACCTAATTGCCGTCTGACTTAGCCACTTGCTTAAATTCAAGACTCTCAGACGAAGGGGAAAAAAAAAAAAATCAGATGCTCTGTAAATGAGAAGCCCGTTTACTCATAAACATTTTATGTTAACAACTGCTTTGTGAAAGCTTCCAAGCTACAGGCCTGCAGAAGGGGAAGACTCACAGACCGGCATCCTCTCCAGAGAGAGGTTTTTTTTTCTTGTAACCATAGCACTTCTTCATGTCAAAAGCATTTATTGGCTTGGGGGGGTTGGGGGGGCTGAAGCATGCAGCCAGCCGCGTATAAAGAACTACTTACATACTTTTCATTTCCATAACAGATGGGAAAGAAGTCAATGAAAAAATGTAAAGCCGTGGCCATAGAAGCAACAAGCACACAGACCGGAGGGACTAAGGTCTTAGCTTACTCAATTGGTGATCGTTCTATCAACGGTAGGGCATGAAAAATCCACAGGCCATAACCTCCTTTTTCAACAAGTACGTCGTACTAACTGCATGCTGCCTTTAAACACAAAAAAACCTAATAATATCGAAATACCAAAATCAATTTCCACTTCAGGGTTGGGTGCCGGCCCTTGTGTATTATTGATCAGAGCCCACTGTGGAAAGCTGCAATCAGAATTTAATTGTTTAATGTTGGAATATTGCTCCTAGGTGTGTGTAAGATGTAAGATGCACAGAATGAACAGTAGCAGAAATTACAAAAAAAAAGAAGCAACATAAATATATCTTGTAAATAAAAGTTAAAAGACTTGTAAGCAATATTAATTATGATCCGGGAAGCGCTGAGATTTCGAATTCTCTATGTAAGAGGTTTTATGTCATTTAGAGAATTGGTCCTAAGAATTACCAAGCCAAATTTTACAAATTACTGATTCCTCACGAGTTTGTTGATGGTTCTCATTAATAACGTTTAGCAATTCTCCTCAGAGTGAATATAGGAGCGCAAGATGGATGTCTATGTCTGCGTGTATAATATAATCACCAGGCTTAATGAGACACATTTCTTCTCCTTGCTTTGTAGATATTTTTGGAAGTAAAAGGGGATGTAACAATCTGAAACTTTTTTTAAAGGGGTTGTAACAGAATAGACCTTTATCACCTATCCGTAAGACGGGTCTCAGTTCAAGATTCTCACTGCTAGGCAGGGGCGTAACTAAAGGCTCGGGGGCCCTGATGCAAAACGTGAGCTGAGGCCCCCCTCTATCTGTACCCGTACCCATACCTAAACCATGCTGCACAGAGACATAACTTGAAGCTCCTGGGCCCCAATGCAAAACCTGTAACAGGGCCTCCTACTATAATGCTTTATTCATAGTACTGGGCTCCCTATATGTAGAAGAGAGGTCTTATGGGCCCCCTAAGGCTCCTGGGCCCGGGGGCAACCGCATCCCCTGCACCCTCTATAGTTACGCCCCTGCTGCTAGGACCCCACCAATCCCGAGAACAGGGCTCCCATGTCCCCCTCTCCTCCTCACTGCAGGCTTACTGCAACATTCGCAATGAGGAGGAGATTGAATGGAGTGCTAGTCGCACATGCGTTGTGTCGCTCAATTCATTTTCAAAAGGCATTGCCGGACAGTGGCGTAACTTGAAGATTCAGGGCCCCAATGCAAAATCTGTAACAGGGCCCCCAATCTATAATGCTTTATTAATATTACTAGGCTCCCTATATGGAGAAGATAGGCCTTATGGGCCCCCTAAGGCTCCTGGGCCCGGGTGCAACCGCATCATCCGCATCCCCTATAGTTATGCCCCTGCTGTCGGATATATCCAAGCATTTGTACTTGGCTTTTTCCATTCATTAAAATGAATAGAGCAACACCAAGCATATGTGCGACCACTGCTCCATTGAGCCTAACATCACTGTGGGTTGTTGGGTGCATTGGCCCCTCAGCAGTGAGACCCCACAATTATATGTTTATCATTTATCCTAAGGATTGGTGATAAAAGTCTGCCCTAGTAAAACCCCTTTAAATTCACATAGCCATAGCGAAGGCTATGAATTAGGATATTGTTACAGCTGCTAGATTTTTACATGTCTGTTAGTCTATAGTTATTCCCAGCAGGAGAAACCAAGTAATCTTGTAGATATCATAGAATTATAAAATGGTAGAGTTGGAAGGGGACCTCCAGGGTCATCGGGTCCAACCCCCTGCTCAGTGCAGGATCACTAAATCATCCCAGACAGATATTTGTCCAGCCTTTGTTTGAACACTTCCATTGAAGGAGAACTCACCACCTCCTGTGGTAACCTGTTCCACTCATTGATCACCCTTACTTATATGATACCTTTTAATGGCTAACAAAAATACATTATGTTACTGAGAGCTTTCGAACCTCTCAGGATTCTTCCTCAGGAGTAATGGAACAGATCTAAAGATGTAGTATCAAACGCATTGTATATACAGTACTAAGGAATCACAGAGGCAGAGAAAGTCTATGAAATTAATTATAAAAGTCCTTCACAGAATAGACTTTAAAATATTTAATCTTTATTAGAATTTAGTTAAAAACACGTAGGGGTGGGCTAACGGACAGACGAACATAAACCTCTTTTGTGGGGGGTATCCATGACACCATTAGTGCTGTCATTTTTGGTGTAATGGAACCCTGGAGGCCCTGATGTCTATTTAGGGCAAATCTAGGGTTTTTGACTGAACTTTTTGCATTTTTTGCAATCTGTTTTAAAGACAGCCCTCTGACATTTGGTATATGTTCGTCTGTCCATTAGCCCACCCATACGTGTTTTCAACTAAATTCTTATAAAGATTAAATATTTTAAAGTCTATTCTGTGAAGGGTATATACAGTACTATGTATACAATATAACTATTGGGCATATCTACTGAGACATATTGAAATGGATCTAAAGAGGCATGTATATATATATATATATATACATACACACACACAGATACTTGTGACAAGGCACAGACATGGATGTGATTAATTTGCACTTGAAAGGATACTACTGCAGGGTGAGTAGAAAAGTAAAAACATAATTAAATAGTCCACTGATAAAGATGTGAAGGTTTTAGGGTCCCTGAATTAGTGTTAGAGGGTCACCAGGCCAGCATTGTTATCTGAGAGGTTTGAAAGCTCTCAATCACATTATGTATTTTTCTTAGCCATTAAAAGGTATCATATCTACAAGATGACTTGGTTTCTCTTGCTGAGAACAATCACATTTTACTCTACTGATTAAGAGTAAACCTTTTTTATTTTGTCTATGGTGGTACTAATCATTTTTCAGATGTCTTCCTTTCTGCTTCCTCTATGACTAAGACTTCCTGGGGCGTGGAAAAACCATGTACCATAGACTGTGGAAACATAGACTCCATGTTCCACTGTATCATGCTCCATTGGTTACTGTATGAGGAGCGATGACTCCTTACATACTGCCTTTGATGGAGCGTGCTATCCTATGAAATCCAAGGCCTACTGTGGTACAATAAAGACTTGTGAACCTCTGTAGGTATATGTTATTATAGCTCAATAGAAAACTGAGCTGTTATATAGCTTTATACCTCATTAAGTCTATTGTCCACAACGTTTCATTGCCCAGAAGCTTAGAAGGTGTAGTAGGTGCTGATGAGACTGAACACATTTGTAATACCATGACTATGTGGGAAAACATTGTTGATCTCAGTTGTTAGTGTGCTGCATCACGTTGACCATTATATTAAAGTGGCGATCTGGGTCTTTGGGTAAAATCTGTTCAAAGACTGGAGGTGGAAGTTATAGTTCCTGGTGCAGTTTTTTTTCCCCCAACTTTGGTTGTTGATCAACTTTTTACTGGGACCCATCTGCAATGCTCTAAGATGATGGCAGCTGCTTACGTGAGCAGCACTAGCCAATCAGAGCAGCATGTAATTTTTTCGACTATCAATACAAGACCAATGCTCTATATGCATTGGGAAGTCTAAGAATCGCCACTGTCATCTTGGAAAAATCAAGAGGGGTCCTCAAAGCAAGCGAATTGGCAGCCAAACCAGTTGAAATGATGGCACAAAAAAATATAGCTCCCCTCTACAGTCCCTAGACAATTTTGTCCTGGGAAAGGTGGGTTGCTTTAACAGTGGAATACTACCTTTGCCTAAAAATTTACCCGATCAAATTATATATATATATGATATACTTGGCATATTGTATGACTTCTGTCTGGGAAGGTGTAGTATTGCAGGGTTACAGATCCATGCACAAGGCATTGTGGCATGCACAGATCCTGAACACTTCCTCAACCTGATATCAGGCTGTAATTCGCTGGTCATTAAAGTGCACTTGGCTAATTGATTTTGCTACTTTTGAGGCTTGCTTCAGGTGAACTTCGGAAGATCACAGGGGAAATGATTCTCTTTTTGTATTCTACGGACTGGTATATATGCAAATCAATAAATTTAGCAAAATTGGCAAAACGATTTGCTCAGGGCTGTCAAGGGGCAGTAAAGATGGCACTACTGTCAGGGGCCTAGTGAAAAATGGAGCCCAAACTCACCTGAAATCTGCCAGTCACCTGCTGCTTACTAGTTCTGGAGTTCCAAAAGTTCACTCATAAAAATGAAAAGCCCTCTATTGAATGAGCAGTGGTTTGCAAATCTTGTTCCCAATGTCTTGGGAACCCCCAAAGTCTCTTAACCCCTTAACACAGAGGCATAACTTGAAGCTTCTGGGCCCCAATGCAAAACCTGTAACAGGGCCCCCAACTATAATGCTTTATTCATAGTACAGGGCTCACTATACGGAGAAAAGAGGCCTTATGGGCCCCCTAAGACTTTCGGGCCCGGATGCAACCGCATCCTCTGCATCCCCTATAGTTACGCCAGTGCACAGGACCCAATCTTCCCCTCCAACGGACCCATTAAATATATGGTGTAGGCATTAGAGACAGCAAAAAGATCACATTATCCCCTTGATTCCTTGTGCCCACCTACAATGGAGGTTAAAGGGCGTAATAGGGAGTCCAGGAACTTTGGCCATTTGCCTCTATGGGGCACTGATCTATAATGATAATACTAAACACAGCGGCAAAAATATGCAAATTGTTTTTGCTTTTTCTCCTGTTGTCATACAAGAAGATTTTTTTTTCATCTCAGCTTTTTCCCCTAAGTGTTTAAAGGATAAATTATAACATAAACAAGGAGAGACGCCGAAAACAAAGGAATATTCCTGCTGACTGGGGATTTCAGAAGGAAAAAAACTGCTTAGTGTTCTCAATCACATGCTTATTATTACGTACTTAATAAACTCTGCTGAGTGTGTATAAAGTCGGCTACACGCTTTTATTATTTTTTTCCCCCCTTCTAACTATGATCTGAGAAATGATTTCATTTAGCCATCTGGTAGAATGAAAGGCGACATGTTGTGGTAATTAAGCAGTTAATTAATAAATCAAAATACAAGTGAAGGATCAATCGTAAGGGTGAGATGAGAACAAAGCCGAGAGATAATGGGAGGGATAAATAAAGGCACATGCTGTTTTAATAGTGCTGTGCCTTTAAACCAGTCTTTTGCATGTCATTCAGCTGCAAAATTATGAGCTAAAGTTGCTGATCTGCTTCTTGGAAGGAGAGTTAGCGCTATTTTACATGCTAATTGGCAACTTGTGTCCCATGCTTTTATTTTATAGTATATACTGTCCTTAATAAGGTGATGCATGTGGAATTAAAGGGACCCGCACACATTTATAGCTATAACGAGCTATTTGGTTGGACGAGTCAGTACACAGCCTATTCATAAAGGCCCATTTAGACACAACGATTGTCTTTTGAGCAATAATCGTTTTGTCTAACTGCACTGACATCATGCAGTTTTTGTTATGCCGTCGCTCATCGTTGTCTTTCAGCTGCTGAAAGACAACGATGAGCCTTATCAGGGATTCACAGCGGGATACAGCTGATACTATTGTTTCAGCTGTATCCCGCTCCCTGAGGACAGCTGGGTATGAAGAACCGAGTGGTCCAGCTCTGTTCTCCATACCTTGTTTGGAGCACCAGGCGCCAGGCTGTATAACAGCTGAGAACAGCTGGATGCAGAAGACAAGCAGGGACACCCCGCTTGTCTCCTGCATCCTCCGCTGGGAGCGCTCGGCTATATGACAGCTGGGCGCTCCCAGCGGGGAACAGCTGGATGCAAAGGACAAACAGCCCCCCGCTTGTTCTCAGCAGCCTCCACTTGGAGCGCTCGGCTGTATGACAGCCGGGCGCTCCCAGCGGGGAACAGCTAGATGCAAAGAACAAGCGCCACCCCCCACTTGTCTTCTGCATCCTCTGGAGCGCAAGGGGATCACTCAACGTTTGAGCGATCATCTTGCGAAGTAAAGCACACAATGATTATCACTCAAAAGACGCTCAAAAGACATCTGGGTATAAATGGGCTTTTGGTCAGAAACACATGGAATCGCAGGTATCTGAATTGTCCATGTTGAGCATTGTCATAGCCTTGTTGCCCACAGTTATCAATCCATGATTGACATTTATAGTTCAGTTTGCGAAATAAATGCTATATTCTGATTGGCTGTTAGGCTTCATTTACTCTCTGAGACAGTTTTGAAACAAGATTCGCATCTCATATTACTGATGTTCATGAAGACACCGGGCAGTCCCGGAGCAGCAGCACATAAAGTCCCTATGTTTCTGTACTCTGCATTGTGTTTCTTTATAGTGCTATATTCCTTTCCAGATTCACTGCTGTTGGAAAACGCCACAATTCGAGATGAGCGAGTATACTCGCTAAGGGCAATTGCTCGAGCGAGCATTGCCTTTAGCGACTATCTCCCCGCTCGAGACGGAAGGTTCGGGTGCCGGCGGCAGGGGAGCGGTGAGTAGCGGCAGTCAGCAGAAGGGAGCGGGGGGGGAGAGAGGGAGAGAGAGATCTCCCCTCCGTTCAGCCCCGCTCTCCCCCGCAGCTCCCTGCCTGCTGCCGGCACCCGAACCTTCCGTCTCGAGCGGGGGAGATACTCGCTAAAGGCAATGCTCGCTCGAGCAATTGCCTTTAGCGAGTATACTAGCTCATCTCTAGCCACAATGTTTCTTTTATGGATTCTGTATGAATTTGTGAGAAAAAACCTCCTTGCATTTCTGTATAAAGTCAGAGTACACTGACCTACAGTATGGCCCCATAGCAGAGGCGTAACTTGAAGCTCCTGGGCCCCAATGCAAAACCTGTAACAGGGTCCCCAATTATAATGCTTTATTCATATTACTGGGCTCCCTATATGGAGAATAGAAGCCTTATGGGCTCCCTAAGGCTCCTGGACCAGGGTGCAACTGCATCTCCTATAGTTACGCCAGTACCCCATAGCAATCTTTGTAATATGGAAGTTTAGCCTTTCTGGTGGGCTACATAGCTGGGAAGAGGGATAGGAGAAGCATTTCTTTATAACGCACTGGTGATAGGTGCCCACAGTAACCAATTAGCATTTTCCTGTAGAGAGGAGCTGCAAAATTTGGTGTGTTCGACTACAGATATGTAGCTGGGTGGCCAGCTGCCATTGCAATGAAACTGGTCGTGTAGAAGAGATGACGGTATAGGGAAATGGGAAGTATGTTTTATCAATAAGTATGCAGAGGACTAGTGAGCAATGGTAGGGGGAGATAAGGGACAAGTTATTAGTCACAGGTTCAAGGACCTGAGGTGCTGAGGTGCACCAGGGGACTCCTGACTTGGACCTTTCTTGTCCGTGGTCGACTGTGATTATTATGTTGCTGAACTCATTTGATAATTCTGATTCGAACTTGAATCATGCCTAACTTTTCAGTGACTTTCTAGCATAAGCTTTCTTGTGTGTAGAAGAATAGTATTGTATCTGGATATTATGTGGCTCATATATGGCATTTATCACCGCTTTCTCCCTCTGCAAGATGCATATGTAACATAGTATGTTAGGCTGAAAGGAGACGATATCCATCTAGTTCAGCTTGTTTCCACCCCCAATTGTTGATCCAGAGGAAGGCAAAAAAAACACCAATGAGGCAGAAGCCAATTTATGTGATTCAGTTTTTTCTGAGCTGGTGAGCGGAGCCTGCTGTTATACTGTGTTGTATACACTGCACATGGGAAGTGGGAGTTTCCTCCTTCCTACCAGCATATCCTGCTCTATATCTCTCTGTTACACATAAATAACTGCATTATGAAGGGCAGTGTACAACAGTACTGAGCAGTGTAGATGTGATGCCAGTGGTTGTGGGACACTAAATCACTCGCCAATAGCTGTAGAAGCCATGTCTGTATGAGCCTCTCTGCTTCTGTCTCCTTTCTCCTTCCCTCCTTCTCTCCATAGACTTGTAAGGGCAGCATGAGTCACCCCCCTCCTCCACTTCCTATTCTCTGTATTGTTTCTCTGTTACTAGAGACAGACTTTGCTTGACAACCGAAAGTGGACAGCAAATTAGAAGGAAAGGAGACCCCTAGTGGCATTTTTGTTAAAAAGTTAGCTTTTTCTGATACTTCTGAGCACAGTGAATTCCTGTTTGCCAATCCATTGGGTGTTCACTGTCCAATATTTATAAATACTATTTAGACCATTTTAGCATATTACCAGACTTTTAGAGGGATGAAGAATAAAACACATTTTTAGGCCTCGGTCACACGGGCGATTTTCCGTGTGATCTGCGCATGCGCATGCGATGTGCGATTTTATAAAACCATTGCTTTGCAATGGTATTGGACACATGAGCGCTTTTTATGCGCTCGTCCGATAAATTCTAGAACAGAAATCGCAGATCGCACCTATCTGCGATCTGTAATTCCTGTTCTCTTCTCTATATGCGCTCAATGGGGCCGGCGGCAGCTGAGAGCTGCCCCTGATTGGTCCCTGCGCTGAGCCAATCAGAGGCAGCATTCACTCACCCATTCATGAATTCATGAATGAGTGAGTGAGAGCTGCCTCTGATTGGTGAGGGCTGTGACCAATCAGAGGCAGCTCATTCAGCAGGCGGGGATTTTAAATCCCCGGCTGCTGAATACTACTCATAGCAGTTCAGGAGAACTGCCGGCCGGCCGTGGCTGAACTCCATCTGCCAGGACAAGGTGAGTATTTTTTTTTTTTTACTTTTTACACATTTCTGGATGAATTTCAGGGAAGGGCTTATATTTTTAAGCCCTTCCCGAAAATTCATCGTGAGATCGCCCGCAGCCCATTGCTTTCAATGGAGCCAGCTGTATTGCCGGCTCCATTGAATTCAATGCGCTGGACAGCGCTGCACTGCTCCGGCCCGTTTCTAATGAAACGCGGCTAGGAGCAGATTTTTCGGGCGATTTTTTGGCCCCGGTCACGCGATTTGCGGATGCGCATCCGTCATGCCCGTGTGACCGAGGCCTCAGAATGTGTTTTTAGAATTTTGGAATGTGTAGGTTATAGGTCAGAATCAAGGGACCTGTTAAGGTTGTGCGTCTGGGACCTGTGGTTTTACCAGTTTCCATGAGCACAGCTTCATGGGTGAGGGTTAATTGAGCTGACTGGGTGTGGTATTCTCGACCAGCCAATCCCCTCTTGTCTGTCGCAAAAAAATACCAGCAAGCTCTTGTGAGAAATTGCTGGTCATTCTAGTGCTTATCACTGTTAGCCCACTCAAAGCTGGTGTTTTGTAAGCTTGTCTGAAGTGTCTCTCTCCTTCCCTGAAGACGGTCTGGACACCTGTAGTCCTTATCTGTATCACATGCAGACCCCCACTTGCCTTCCCTTTGACAGGTGCAGCCTTCCGGATATCGTATGTCTTGCATGTGTGTCAGATGGGTAATGCCTGACACTGTTCCCTATGTCAGCATGGTGGCTGACTTTCTATTCCCCTGGTGTGAGTACACTTGGACTAGCTATGGTTTACCCTCTGTTTATATGTGAGCTCTGGGTAGAGTTCTTGTTATATGTTGTATGCACAACCAAGTGTGTTTGTGTGAACAGTGACGTGTTTGATATGTCTGTGCAAGTGGCCAGACATGTGGTCTATGTGCAGTCATGTTCTATGTGGTATGTGTAACCTTGGGTGTTGGGGTGAACAGCGACATGTTCTGTTTGTGCAAGTTGCCAGACATGAGTGGTGAACTGTCCTGTTCTGTGTATAGTATGTGTGAACAGTGTTGTGTCCTTTGTGTTTAGTGCATCACTCCAGGCTCCTAATCAAGGATAGCCAGGTCCCAGATAAAGATAGTGGGGCCGTCCTTATCGGGACAATCACCTTGCTTTTAGGCAGGGCTGCCCCACTTTCCCTGATTAGTAAGGAACAGGGGTCCTTCCATCTTGCCTGGAGAGGTGTAGTTGGTCAGTGCAAATACTATATAAGTGTGTTTGCGGGTTTTAAATTGACACTCTTGCGTGCGCACTGAGGCGTGGCGCTTTAGTGCGCCGAGCAGACGTAACAGGACCATTAAGCCAAAAAAAACCTTCACTTCTGCGGTTTCCTAAAAAATACCAAAGTGTTAATTTCTCAGCTTGTGGGAAAAGCACAGCTGCCACAAATGAGGAAAAAATGACATTGATTCAAGACTCGAGCTCATGTTCTATGATTTTTTCAGCTGTTCTGTAAATGAGAAAAACACTAGGAAAACATAATTTGTAGTGTGTACAGCCACGGTGCCTTGCAGACGCTTAGACGCATTCTTCTCTGGAAAGGGAGATCATTCAACATATTTCCAATGTAGCATAGAAAGCCGTACCACCCTACTGTAATGTTTATAGGAAGGTTCAGCTTCATGAGGCTTAGAATAATCATCTACAATGAGAGGAAACTCTTTACAAATCAACTTTTTGCTCCATCATCCAAATAAAACAAAAATTCAAATTTGAGCCCCGAGCATGCATGAACTCGGGGACACACGTGTATTCTCAGAATCTGTCACACACTGTAATTGGTGCCAAAGCGTCACAAAGCGAAGACAAAAGAAAACAGTTGTAAAACTCAATTGTGGAACATTTTTAGACAAATATGCAGTGTGGGTGTTCAATTAAGAAGTTGCAGGGAAGCCCTTGCAATTTATTAGGGGTATAATCCAAAACGTGCTAGTAAGACTCTCATGGAAATAGACACATGTTAAGCGATACTTCTCACTACATCCCCTGCATTCCACAAAGAGGAGGTGAAAATCCACCCCAAAAACTTCAGCTGCGGTGCCAGGCAGTGCTGTGGGAAATAGGGTTTATTACAGTGGAACTTAATTCTCAGAACATCTGCAGGCTGGTATTGAAATGTATGAGGCAACAGGGTGCAGGGAATGAGGCGAGCTCTCAAACAGAATCTGTGAATATTTAAGACAGTCCAGTAGATCTTCCGTCTTCTTCAGGTAGAGCGCTTTTATGTACAGCCCAAGAAATCGGGTCTCTATTTATTTACTTATTTACTTTCTTAGACCCTTTCTGTTCATATCTACTGCCTCATTCTTATTTATTTCCAATCTATTCTAGATGTTATACAGAATTCCGGACAGGATAACAGAAAGAGGTTGTATAAATTCATGTTCAGCGATTAGATCCTGACCAGTCTGGGGCAGGAACTGTAGATGATAATTTCCGAAAGGGGCTATAGGGAGAGACCATAGTATAAAAAAATCCTGCCCTTATTGCACTTAAGTCTTTATTATGAGCTCTGTGTGGCACAGAGTGATACATGCAGTGCTAATCTCTTGCTCACAACCTGAAGGTTGCTAGTTCAATCCCCGCCTGGTTCAGGTAGCTGGCTCAAGGTTGACTTAGCCTTCTATCCTTACGAGGTTGGCAAAATGATGGGGGGTAAAAATGACTGGGGAAGGCAATGACAAACCAATCCCGCAAAAACAGTCTGCCAAGAAAACATCACCCTGTTGGAAGCTGTAGTTCAGATTACAGTATGATTTAAAATGCCCCCCCCCCAATCTATACAGAAGGCTATACCTGAATTCATAAGAAGCTAGTGACATCACTGAAATCATGGTTACTGTTGAACTGTTATGTGATATTACAACCGCTATTCCAAAAAAGTTGGGACGCTGTGTAAAATGTACATAAATATAAAGCAAAAAAAAAAAAGAATACAATGATTTGGAATTCTCCTATAACTATATTGTACAATAGAATAAAGAACACATAAGTTGAAAATGAGACATTTTTCCATTTCATTTAAAAAAATGAACTAATCTAGAATTTAATGGCAGCGACACATCTCAAAAAAGTTGGGATAGGGTTAACAAAAGGCTAAAAATGTAAGTGGTACTAATAAAAAAAAACAGCTAGAGCGTATACGAAGTTACATGACTGTGTAGAATGTTAGACAGGCAGAGTCTCTCAAAATCAAAGATGGTCAGAAGTTCACCAATCTATGAAATCAGTGTCTAAAAATTGTGCAATAATTTCAGAAAAATGTTACTCACTGTAAAAATGCTAAGATTTTGAATATCCCATCATCTACAGTACATAATATCATCCAAAGATTCAGAGAATCTGGAGAAATTCATATGCACAAGAGACAAGGCTGATAGTCAATATTGGATGCTATAGATCCATGGCCATCAGGCGTCACTGCATTAAAAACAGGCATGATTCTGTAATGCAAATTACTGCATGGGTTCAGGAATATTTCCAGAAAGCATTTTCTGTGAACACAGTCCGCCGTACAATCCACAAATACAAGTTAAAGCTGTATCATGAAAGAAAAAGCCATATATCAACAATATCCAGAAACACTGGTGTCTTCTCTGGACCAAAGCTAATTTAAAATGAACTGAGGCAAAATGGAAAACTGTTCTATGGTCAGATGAATCAAAATTTCAAAATTTGAAATTCTTTTTGGAAGACAGCTGTGGCAGAGGATTTCTTCATCCCCGTGGGGAGTAAATAATTCCCTGCCACAGCTGTCATAGCTGTGGCAGAGGATTACGATGTTCTCCCATTGCTTTCAATGGGACCGGCGCTTCTGCAGTCCCATTGAAAGCAATAGGCTGCCGGCAAGCTCTGCAGGGATTTTCGGGGGAGGGCCTTAAATATAAGCCCTTCCCTGAAAATCATCCCTAGAATGTGTTAAAAATAAAAAAAAATCATACTCACCTCTCCTCAGCTGTTGGGCCTCAGGCGCATCCAGCATATCTTTTCCCTGCACTGCTCTGTATCTGTTTCAGCAGGCAGGGATTTAAAATCCCCTCCTGCTGAAAGAGCTGTATCTGATTAGCTGAGCACTCAGCCAATCACTGGCAGCTCTCAGCCATTCATTGAATGACAGCTGAGTGCTGCCTGTGATTGGTCACAGCACTCAGCCAATCACAGGCAGCGCTTGGCCATTCATTGAATTCAGTTTTGTGTGCACCAATGTACGCATACACACACGCTCGTGTGAATGCACCCTCAGGGAAGGCCTTCACGAGACAATGCTAAACCACATACTGCATTCATCACAACCGCATAGCTTTGCAGAAGAAGAGTCTGTGTGCTAAATTGGCCTGCCTCTAGTCCAGACCTTTCACCAATAGAAAACATTTGGCACATTATGAAATGAAAAAGCCAGCCAAGAAGATCCAGAACTGTTGAGCAGCTACAATTTTACATTAGACAAAAATGGGACAACATTCATAGTAAACATAGTAGCATTGTGTGTAAGGCTGAAAAAAGACATATATCCATCTCGTTCAGCCTATTAACCCCAGTGTTGATCCCGGAGAAGGCAAAAAACCTCATGAGGTAGAAGCCAATTTTCCTCATTTTAGTGGAACAAAATTCCTTCCACTCTAATCTGGCAATCAGAATAATCCCGGGATCAACAACCCCTCTGAAGTAATCAGTGACTATAGCATGTAATATTATTACAATCAAGAAAGGCATTCAGGCTTCTCTAGAACTCTTTTAGTGAGTTCGCCATCACTGTGTCCTCGGGCAGAGAGTTCCATAGTAAAGAACCACCTTCTATGTTGGTGTAGAAACATTTCTTCTTCAAGACATAAAGAATACCCCCTTGTTACAGACAAGTTTTTTCTAATCTATATAATCTCAGTTTTATTAATGCCTCTGGGTATTGTAGTCCACCCATTTGATTTATTAACTTAGTTACTAGAGATGAGCGAGTATACTCGCTAAGGCACATTACGCGAGCGGGTAGTGCCTTAGCCGAGTATCTCCCCGCTCGTCTCTAAATATTCGGGGACCGGTGCGGGTGACAGGTGAGTTGCAGCGGGGAGCGGGGGAGAGAGAGATAAGGCACTCGAGTAATGTGACTTAGCGAGTATACTCGCTCATCTCTATTAGTTACCCATCTTTGAACCCATTCAAGCTCTGATATGTCCTTCTTGAGTACCGGTGCCTAAAACTGTCCACAATATTCTATATGTGCTCTGACCTGTAATTTGTAAAGTGGAAGAATAATGTTCTTGCCACATGCCCCTAAACCTCTTTTGATGCAACAACATGAGCCTTTTTGCCTTGGCAGCAGCTGCCTGACACTGGTTGCTCCAGTTAAGTTTACGGTTAATTAAAGGGGTTGTCCCGAGGCAGCAAGTGGGTCTATACACTTCTGTATGGCCATAATAATGCACTTTGTAATATACATTGTGCATTAATTATGAGCCATACAGAAGTTATAAAAAGTTTTTTACTTACCTGCTCCGTTGCTAGCGTCCTCGTCTCCATGGTGCCGACTAATTTTTGGCCTCCGATGGCCAAATTAGCCGCGCTTGCGCAGTCCGGGTCTTCAGCAGTCTTCTATGGAGCCGCTCGTGCCAGAGAGCGGCTCCGTGTAGCTCCGCCCCGTCACGTGCCGATTCCAGCCAATCAGGAGGCTGGAATCGGCAGTGGACCGCACAGAAGAGCTGCGGTCCACGAAGACAGAGGATCCCGGCGGCCATCTTCAGCAGGTGAGTATGAAGACGCCGGACCGCCGGGATTCAGGTAAGCGCTGTGCGGGTGGTTTTTTTAACCCCTGCATCGGGGTTGTCTCGCGCCGAACGGGGGGGGGGGTTTAAAAAAAAAAAAACCCGTTTCGGCGCGGGACATCTCCTTTAATATCTGAAAGTCGTTTCCATGCTAGTTTTGTCCAGTGTTTTCACATTTAGGCCTCGGTCACACGGGTGTTTTTTGCCGCGATTTGCGGATCGCATGACGGATGCGCATCCGCAAATCGCGTGACCGGGGTCGAAAAATCGCCCGAAAAATCTGCTCCTAGCCGCGTTTCATTAGAAACGGGCCGGAGCAGTGCATCGCTGTCCAGCGCATTGAATTCAATGGAGCCGGCAATACAGCCGGCTCCATTGAAAGCAATGGGCTGCGGGCGATCTCAGGATGAATTTTCGGGAAGGGCTTAAAAATATAAGCCCTTCCCTGAAAATCATCCAAAACTGTGTAAAAAGTTAAAAAAAATATATACTCACCTTGTCCCGGCAGACGGAGTACAGCCGCGGCCGGCCGGCAGTTCTCCTGAACTGCTATGAGTAGTATTCAGCAGCCGGGGATTTAAAATCCCCGCCTGCTGAATGAGCTGCCCCTGATTGGTCCCTGCGCTGAGCCAATTAGAGGCAGCACTCACTCACCCATTCATGAATTCATGAATGGGTGAGTGAGAGCTGCCTCTGATTGGTGAGGCTGTGACCAATCAGAGGCAGCTAATTCAGCAGGCAGGGATTTTAAATCCCCGGCTGCTGAATACTACTCACAGCAGTTCAGGAGAACTGCCGGCCGGCTGCGGCTGAACTCCGTCTGCCGGGACAAGGAGAGTATATATTTTTTTTTACTTTTAACACAGTTTTGGATGATTTTCAGGGAAGGGCTTATATTTTTAAGCCCTTCCCAAAAATTCATCCCGCGCTTGCCGGCAGCCCATTGCTTTCAGTGGAGCCTGCTGTATTGCCGGTTCCATTGAATTCAATGGGCAAACATCATTCTTCTCTGCCACAGCTGTTACAGCTGTGGCAGAGTGGAATGCTTTGTCTAGTATATGTTCTCAATGGGGTCGGCGCTGCTGCCGCCGGCCCCATTGAGCGCATATAGAGAAGAACAGGAATCGCAGATAGGTGCGATCTGCGATTTCTGTTCTATAATTAATCGGACGAGCGCATAAAAAGCGCTCATGTGTCCGATACCATTGCAAAGCAATGGTTCTATAAAATCGCCGGACGCATGCGCAAATCGTGCGAAAAAACGCCCGTCTGACCGAGGCCTAAATGTGTAATGGTGTCATATATTTTCCCTGCGCATGTGTATAACCATAACCTTACATTTATCAATATTAAACCTCATTTGCTACTGTTCTGTCCAAGACTGCAATTTATCCAGATTTATTTTCAACTGTATACTGTCCTCTTTTTGTGTTAATTACTTTACATAGCATTGTATCATCTGCAAGTATTGATATTTTACTGTACAATCCCTCTTTTAAATGTATTAAAAAGAATAGGGCCCAGTATTGACCCCTGTGGTATCCCACTGGTAACGGTCACCCAATCAAAGTTTGCGCCATTGTTAACCATCCTCTCCTTTCTATCGCTGAGTTAGTTACTTACCCATTTACACACATTCTCATCCACACCAAGCAGTTTCATTTTATATAAACCTTTTATGTGACACAGTATCAAACTCTTTGGAAAAATCAAGATATACAAGATCAAATGACTCTCCATCCTAGAACATATCTCCACATAGCAGCTAATCAGATTGGTTTGACAGGGGTGACCCTCATAAACCCATGCTGTTATGGAGTTATACAGATATTTTCATTGAGGTACTCCATGATAACATCTCTTAGAAATCCTTCAAACACTTTCCCCACAATAGAAGTTACACTTACTGGCCTACAGTTTCCAGATTTGCTATTTGACCCCTTTTTGAATATCGTCACCTCATTTGCGCCAATATGCACCAATCCAGTGGAACAGACCTCGTCACTATAGAGTCCTTATATATATGAAACAATGGACTGTCTATCACATTACATAATTCTCTTAAAACCTGGGGTCTATGCCATCAGAACCCGGAGATTTGTCTGTTTATTTACTTTTTACATAATGTATTTTTTTTTCTTATAGCTTTTTAATGTTTTTTTGCTGCCTTCTTAATAGTTTAAATGCTTTATTTTAGTTGTTAATTGCCCCCTTTACATGTTTATTGAGCCACATTGGTTTTCCCCAATCCCCAAACCTTTTATTTCTGAAAGGTGTGAACGGCTCACAATGAGTATTTGAGATGCTTTTGAAAATTTCCCATTTATTGTCTTTACTCTCATTTCTGAATACATTGTCCCAGTCATTAAGGTTAAGGGCATCTCTAAGCTGATTGGACTTTGCTTTCCTAAAGTTTAATATTTTTGTAGTTCCCTGATAAAACTCCCTATTGAAAGACAAGGAAATTTATAATATTATAGTCACTATTTCCCATCCCTGTAATTCTGCCCGGTCTATTGGTTAATATTAAAAATGGCTGTCCCTCTAGTTTGGTCCTACACAAGTTGGGAAAGGTAGTTATCTTTACTTATTGGCAGGAACTCATTCCCCTTAAGAGATATGCAAATTTCAGTTAAATTTAACCCTGTATGAGGATTTTACTATTATTTTTCCCTCCGTGTATCTCTACCTGTAGAGACTCCATTTGTTCATTTCCATCACATACTGTATATCTTCACATATTTTGGCTTTTAATCAGAACTAAAATAAACTATAACCCTGTAAGTTAACTGCCCAGTCACAGCTTCTATCCAAATAGGTCTCTGTTATTCCTACTATGTCATAGTTTTTCTCAGACATAATTACTTCCAATTTGTCAATCTTATTATTCAGACTTTTGGCATTAGTCAAAATACAGTGTAGAAAGTTTTGGTTATTTTTTTTATTTTTAGTGTATCCCTATCAACTGTTCTGCCAGTTCTAACTGTACTAAAGCTTCCCACTGCTCCACCCCCATTTTCATTACTTAGTTCCAGATCGCTATCTACACTATCTTCCCTTCTATCTCTCAGGTTGCCCTTCCCCCATGTCCCTAGTTTAAACACTTCTCCAACCTTCTAGACATCTTCTCCTCCAATACAGCTGGACCCTTCCCATTGAGGTGCAGCCAATCCCTGCAGTAGAACCTGTAGCCAACAGCAAAGTTGGCTCAGTTCTCCAGGAACCCAAATATCTCCTTCCTACACCAACTTTCAAGCCATTTGTTTACCTCCCTAATATCCCACTGCCTTTTGGGTGTGGTACATGGTTCAGGTAGTATTTCACAAAATACTACATTGGAGGTCCTTGCACTAAGCTCACATCCTAGTTCTATGACATCATTTTTAAGGACTCTCCACATAAGTTTGTCATTGGTGCTAATGTTTACTATGACTTTGGATCCTCAACAGCCCCTCTCATTAATCTGTTACTCAATCACGATGTGTTGAACTCAAGTGGAAGACAACATATGGTGCAAAAATCCCAATCTTTGTGGCAGATTGCCTGTTTGTCTCCATAATAATTGAGTTCCCACTACCAGGACCTGTCTACCCCTCCATGCGCTCCTATTCCCCTTCTTACTAGAGCAGACATCCCCTTGGCCACCAGAGGGCATGTCATGCTGCAGCAGTGCTAATCCTGTAATGGCATTCCCCTCATTTGCCAACTTTGCAAACTTGTTGGGGCATGCCAGTTCAGGACTAGCCTCCTTAGCACTCTTCCCTCCTTCTGACTGTCATCCAGCTAGCTGCCCGATAATCCAGCACTTCCATACTACCATCCACCCACACATCTGCCCCACCAAGTGTCTGCTCAGTGAGCAGCAAATCCCTTGCTAATGGATCTCAGTGTTGCAGCTTCTTTGATGAGTCCCAGTGAGTGGCCAACATTCCAGCCAGCAGCTTTGCTAAATAACTGGGCACTTTCTCCTCCAATTCCATCTTCAGTCATGGCCCTACTGGATCCAGCTGTGGGTCTCTTCTTCACTATGGCTGCAGGCATTGAGTTGCCAGAGGAACTAGCTCCCACTAATGATGGCAGACCTGGCAGCCTATTTACAGGGGAATCAGCCTGCAATCAAAATTAAAGTATTAACCGTTCCTTGGGTCCTGTTTTTGTGCATTTTGAGGCCTTAGTCAGACGGGCGATTTTTCGCGCGATTTGCGCATGCGGCCGGCGATTTTATAAAACCATTGCTTTGCAATGGTATCGGACACATGAGCGCTTTTTATGCGCTCGTCCGATAAATTATAGAACAAAAAATCGCAGATCGCACCTATATGCGATCTGCGATTCCTGTTCTCTTCTCTATATGCGCTCAATGGGGCCGGCGGCAGCAGCGCCGACCCCATTGAGAACATATAGAAGACAAATCATTCTTCTCTGCCACAGCTGTAACAGCTGTGACAGAGAAGAACGATGTTTGCCCATTGAATTCAATGGAGCGGCAATACAGCCGCTCCATTGAAAGCAATGGGCTGCCGGTGTGCGTGGGGTGAATTGTCGGGAAGGGGTTAAATATATAAACCCTTCCCTGCAATTCATTCTAAAATGTGTTAAAATAAAAAAAAATTGTATACTCACCTTTCCGCTGCAGCCGGAGTCCAGCCGCGGCCGCTGTCAGTTCTCCTGAACTGCTTCTTGGCACTATTCAGCCGGCGGGGCTTTAAAATCCCCGCCTGCTGAATGATCTCCCTCTGATTGGTCACAGCCCTGACCAATCAGAGGCTGAAAACACTCACACACCCATTCATGAATTAATGAATGGGTGAGTGACTGCTGCCTCTCAGCACTGACCCAATTAGGGGCAGGTCTGACTCACATCCATTCATGAATTCATGAATGGGTGTGAGTGAGGCATGCCTCTGATTGGCTCAGCGCTGAGCCAATCATGGGGCAGGTATGACTCACACCCCCTTCACACCCACTGCAGGACGGCCGCACGGAGCTCCGGCTGCCGGCAGAAGGTGAGTATACAAAATTTTTTTATTTTAACACATTTTAGGATGGATTGCAGGGAAGGGCTTATATATTTAAGCCCTTACCGACAATTCATCCCGGGCTCGCCCGCAGCGCATTGCTTTCAATGGAGACGGCTGTATTGCCGTCTCCATTGAATGCAATGCGCTGGACAGCTCCGGCCCGTTTCTAATGAAACGCGGCTAGGAGCAGATTTTCGGGCGATTTGCGGGCGACTTGCGCGCACCGGTCACGCGATTTGCGGATGCGCATCCGTCATGCGATCCGCAAATCGCGCGAAAAATCGCCCGTCTGACTAAGGCCTGACTGTGATTTTGACTCGTGATTAATCCTTATTAGAGATGAGCAAGTGTACTCGCTAAGGCTAATTACTCAAGCAAGTATTGCCATTTCCGAGTACACTGGCGGGGGACGGTGGTGAAGAGCGGGAAGGAACGGGGGGGTGGGGCCGAGGTCTCTCCCCTCTGCTCCTCCATGCTCACCCCCGCAACTCACCACTCACCCCCGCCGCCCCCCGTATCTTTTGGGACGAGCAGGCATGTACTCAAAAATGGCAATACTCGCTCGAGTAAATTGTCTTAGTGAGGATGCTGGCTCATCTCTAATGCTAGTCCTTACCTCAGCCTTGTTCCTGGATATAGATCCTGCTTTGCCCTTTGAATATTTACCTTCTACCTGTTTTTCTACTTCTAGCCCTGATCCTAGGCTTAGTTTGTGCTCTATTCTTCCATTACTGTTTCATCAGCACTACTGCCATCAATCAGTGACTATCCTGGGCATTGGGACCTGGGTATTTGATTGGGAAGGTTGTTATTTCCTTGCAGGGCCTAAAGGTCATTCCATAAATGTCTAATAGATGTGGGTCCCACTTCTGGTTCCCTCACCTAACTCAAGAGTGCAAGTCCCCCAACCTCATCCTACCTGGTAAGGTAGCTTCTGACTACCTCATCTAGGCAGCAATACGGAGGTGGTCAAGATTACAGAAAAGGCAATCACTGTGCTACTCCGTTTCCATAACTCAAGAATTAAAGCATACGTGCATTTTCGTATGACTTTTCAAATATGCTTCCGTTTTTTTGAACATGAGGAATAAAACTATTTTGGGTCATCCTACATTTTTCACCAGTTTTCCCCTCTGCAAGTTTTATCTTTAATTTTCAGATTCCCTTGAGCTAATGGGTGGAAACTAGCTGCTATGATGTCTCTAAAAATAACTATCTATGGAGAAAACAGTAGATTCTGCTCCCTAACACTCTGTAGTACACACAGAGAACTCACAGCAGTGTGGAGGACAATATATAACAGTAGTAAGTTCCTGTGACACAGTAAATAATATTAGTTAGTAACATATTACTTTAGGCCAAAAAAGACATATGTACATCCAGTTAAGCCTATTCCCCCAGAGGTAGGCAAAAAAATATTTAAGGGAAAAAAATTCCTTCCCGGCTCAAATCTGGCAATCAGAATAACACCTGAATCAATGACTCTTCTGAAGTAATTAGTGACTATAACATGTAATATTGTAATGCTCAAGAAAGGCATTCAGACCCTTCTTTAACTCTTTTATCAAGTTCGCCATCACTACGTCCTCAGGCAGACAGTTCCATAATCTCACTGCTCTAACAGTAAAGAACCCCCTTCTATGTCGGTGTAGAAACCTTCTTTCCTCTAGACATAGAGGATGCCCCCTTGTTACAATTACGGTCCTAGGTACAAATAGATGGTGGGAGAGATCTTTGTATTGTCCCCTGACATAATCATACAGAGTTATTAGGTTGCCCCTTTAGCCATCTTTTTTCTAAAGAAAATAACCCCATTTTTGATAACCTCTATGGGTACTCTTGTCCTTACATTCCATTTATCATAAAATGGTATAGTTGGAAGGGAATTCCAAGGTCATCAGATCCAATGCCCTGTTCATTCCAGGATTCACTAAATAATCCCAAACAGATGATTGACCAGCCTCTGTTTGAAGACTTCTATTGAAGGAGAACTCACCACCTCCCATGGCAACCAGTTTCACTCATTGATCATTCTCACTCTCAAATGATTTTGCTAATATCTAATCTGTGTCTCCTCCCTTTCAGTTTTATACCATTGCTGCTAGTCTTTCCTTGTGCAAATGGCAATAGGGCTGACCGATCTGCACTGTGACAGCCCTTCAGATATTTGTAGGCAGCTATTAAGTCTCCTCTCAGCTTTATTTTTTGAAAGCTAAACATTTTCAGATCCTTTAACCATTGTTCATAGGACATGGTTTGCAGACTGCTCACCATCCGGTTAGCTCTTCCCTGAACTTTTTCCAGTTTGTCAATGTCTTTTTCTAAATTGGGGTGCCCAGAACTGGACACAGTATTCCAGATGAGGTCTGATCAAGGAAGAGTAAAGTGGGATTATTAGTTCACGTGATCGAGGCTCTATGTATTCCTTAATACATCCCAGAATTGTGTTTGCTTTTTTTGCTGCTGCATCACATTGTTGACTCATGTTCAGTCAGTGATCTATTAGTATATGCAAGCCTTTTTCACATATGCTGTTGCTTAGCCCAGTTCCTCTAATTTTGCATGTACTTCATCCTCCTTTTCTATCCGGGTGACTGCTGCAGCCAAAATAAAGTCCTGAAAAGGACTACATCAGTGACATACCATAAAGAAGTCAGGGCCTCTGTATTAGAAAACCATGATACCTGTTCATGGCATGGCAGTGGAACCAGAAGATTGGTTCTGTCACATGATGGTTTACATGACATGGTGCTGAGTGCAAAAATGGCTTTACCTGAAACTCAGCATGCTGTTTAGGTTTATGAAAAGTATTGACAGTTATAATAGATCCACCCCTTTCTAGGACTACTGACAAGTAATATGCTCTTATTAAGTCCTGATTTGCAATTTCTACAATTACAGCACACAATATACTACAATGCAAAAAAATGCATTGAATCCTCCTCTGCCTCCGACACTCATTAACTGTCCCTAAGGAATCTAATTAGGCTACTTTCACAGTTTGATAATTGAGTCAAAGTCTGAGCCCAAAAAGCTGACCAAATATACTGTTACATTACAGGTGATTTTGGCCAAATGTGTCAGTATTGCCATCTGTAGGTATAAACACAAACTCACTGCATAATGATAGTTTCCATTGCCTTTGAAAGAAGTGAAATATGTTACTAGAGTTTTTGAATTGTTTTTGCTGTCATCTTTCAACTTGTCTACTAAGTCCCAATTATAATGTCAGGTATGGGCTCAGTAATGAATTCAGGCATGTGTCAATGCATTACACCAGCCATCAGGCACTCAATGCAGCCATACAATATTTGATCACAAGCATGTTGCTAGTGATTGTAGTATCATAACCAGCATAGTCCAGGCAGGTTACCCCCAAAATATTGCTAGCTGTGACTAGAGTAGCAGTGATTCTGAAACCTGTACAACAGGTTAAATATGTAGTGCTAAATAATAAAAGTCTATCTACAGCCACTTCTGGGAGTAGCTTATTGCATGTTGCTTATACATTGAACCCAGTTGGCAGTAAGCTTGTAAGCCTCCTCTAATGGCAGCTGCAAGCAGCCAGAATTTTATAGCATACATGTTTGTCTATGCAGGGGGTTTGGAGATCTGTCTAAAAAAATACAGCTCTATCCCCTATAAAGATATTGTGAAAAATTAAGCAACATGCTCATAAACAGGCAAAACTGACTTTAACCCTTTCCAATCCACTGTCTGACGTCTTCTTACATTCTGATTGAAGCTCGTACAGCTCCAATGTCAGAAGACGTCCGACAGGTATTCTTACCATCTATTTCCAGCCACTCCATTGTCGGAGCCTCTCTGGCGCACATACACTGGCTTTAGCCAGCAGATGGCACCGTTGTATAACAGCAAAAAGAGAAAGCCTTTTAGGAAACCCTGAATCCAAAATTGGATTGGAAAGGGTTAAAGGGCCACTCTGATGAAAACACATTTTTCTATCCCTGACCCTCTTACCTATTTTCTATCACAATATGCATGTCTCCTCTGTACACTGAAGTCACTACCATGCAGTGCAGCCTCCTGTCTGGTGCTTATCAATCACTATCTTGATGCTGAGATTTCTCCCTGCTCACTTTTTCTATGCTCTGCTAGCTTCACTTTCTGTATGCTCTGCCATGAGACATCAGTACAGCATCACATTACCAGCTAGAACCAGTACCATCTCTGTCTACTGGGAGGACACTGATATAAGCATTCATTTTCACCTAAATAAACTACAGGCCATATTTATACAGCCAGGAGGATGAGCTGTGATCTCCTTCCTTATAACTGTGTGACATGAACTGCTAATTATCAGCAGTAACTGTCTGCCCCATGAAGGCCTTCTGTTGTAGAGTCCATGTAATATCATCAGACAGAAATTATGCTGACTAAAAAGCTGACTGCTTGAAACAACATAAAGCCAAGTAATTCTCAGGTGATCAGAATGAGATCACATGACCCTCCCAAGAAGAAGGACTCCAGGACGTTTCAGATAAAAAGGAATAACTAAATAAGGTAATATTAGCTGACTTATATATAAACATAATGAATGCAAAAAAATCCCCGGAGTGGCCCTTTAAAGGGAATATATCAGTCATATTTTTTTACTAATTAACTCCAGATACATACAAACTGATATATATATACAATCATTTTTTATTTTCTGATGGTAGATTTTTTAAATTCTATTTTTTGCACATGACTGTGGAGGTGGTCACCTTGCCTCAGCTTCTAAACAGCATTTAGAGCTATGCTTTACAGCAGACACATAGACAATAGGAATCTGTATATTGGAGATGTTCATTGACTTCAATGGGAGAGTATTATGGGCATGCTTTATGACTTGTGCAGAGCTCACTGTGCAGGGAGAGGGAGGAGGTGAGCTGTGGCCATCATCTATTGTGAATGGTTTGACCCCTTGTTATCTATATATAGATGTTATCAGTCATTGTAATCTTACCTGTGATGATAATGTGATGACTGCTGTAAAGTGATCTCTACAAAACAGAAAGTGTCAACCTAATTTTTAAAATATAGATAGTGTCATGAAAATTTTTTTTAAATCCCCCAAAATTTAAAAAAAAACATGTTTATGATAACAGCTTATTTTATAGAGTAGAATATTTTATGATGACCCATTTCTAGAGGTGAGCGAGCACACTCGGTAAGGTCAGTTACTCAAGCGAGCATCGCTCATATGGAGTAACTGCCTTCTTGTCCGAGCGTGCTCGGGGGCGGCGGGGTTGGGAGAGGGTTCTCTCTCACTTCCCCCCCGCCGCCCCCGAGCACGCTCGGACGAGGAACCAGTTACTCGAGATGACCGATGCTCGCTCAAGTAACTGACCTTACCGAGCGTGCTCGCTCATCTCTACCCATTTCCTATGAGGCTAGAAACTACATCGACTACTATTGTGCTATCCACTTTTTTAAAATCTAGATCCTATCTTGATCAACTGTGTTATAAATAATTTTAAATGTATTTTTTGATAATATGGACACCAGCCTACAAAGGCAGGACCTACCAAGATGAAACCAGCACTGTCCAGAGAGCTTGCAGAATGTGTGTGTGTGCACAGTGGGAGGTACTAAAGTCTCAATGCAAACTACATTTAAAAGCTTAAATCAGATTTAACATTTACAAAAAGCAACTATTTAGCTCAACTCCAGTGGAAACAGCAGTCAATACAACAGATTTCATTGTTGTCTCCATCAGCCCTCCCTCGCATTTTAATACTTGGAGAGTATCATTTTCTGGAGCCCATGTTCTTCACCCCTAATGCTTCAAATTAGTATGTAACAGAGAAGGAGCCTAGTGTGTGCAAATGTGTCGAAATTCCACGACAACATCTGTGACTTCTTACACATTCCTCGAAATATTTCCCAATGTTATTTTTACGGTCCCAGCCATAGGAAGATTCAAAGCATCTCACCACTGACCTACAGCTATCATTGCAATCCGAGCTTTTTTATTTTTTTTTTTCCAATAAACAGTGACTCAGAATCTTGAAACAATGAATATACCTCATCCAGAAGACCCTTCAACTAAATCATGAGGCTGCCAAGAACACAGACCTGGGAAATTAGCATTCCAAAATAAAGCAAGCATTGCTTTTAATCTTATTAAAACAGTAGCTTGTTTTCCTTCCTTTCTTTTATTTCTCCCCTTTTAGTTCTCGGAAAGAAGATACTGATGCTCTCATTATCATAAATGCTGAAATCAGCTTTTGCTTTGAAGCAAGTTGTTAATATTTGGAAATGGTTAGATTTTTTCCAGAGTCTTCTCTGATTGCAATTCCCTGCTACCCCTTCCAGTTCCAAGGTCACAGGGATATTCACCTGCCTACTGAGCTGAATGAATTCACTTGGTCAGGGTGCATGTATAATTCAGCATCCTCTTCTTCAGGCCCTTCAACGAAGGTCTCAAAAAGGAAAAAAAAAAACATATTTTATTACAATAACAAATTGGTTTCAAAGCCATGAATTATGGATGCCGAAATTAGACTTGTCAATGAAATGCGTAGATAAACATACGGTAAATACGGGAGCCAGATGCTGGCATACTTCATCCTTAAAAGTTTGTTTCCTGTCAAATTATTGGATTGTCTCAATTTAATGTTTGAAGGAATAAGGCTTCTTTCGGATGAAGCTGCTAATGTTGTGTAGCTTTGTCCAATGTTCCTTGTACAAGGACGTCTATGAAAAGCAGCCGAGTCTGTAGGCTTACAAACACTTTGCAGCTCTAGTAACCGGAAAATGATCAACTACAATCCGAGGAATATTTATTTATTGTGTTCATTATTCCTGCAACATTGATTTTTTCCTTTTTTTTGGGGGGGGGGGCAGTTAGCCTGCTGTAAATAGGATTTTACCTTCATTCCTTTGTCCTTTCCAAATTAATTTTCAATTATGAAATAAAATATATATATAATATATATTATGAATTTAATACGGCAAAATAAAATAGAATACATGCAAATCAAGACCATTTTGGAAAAAAAAATAAAAGCTAGAATTATATTAGACCTTTTCCAATTTCTGCCTGAAAGTAACCACCTGTATGCCTAAATGAATGCAACATTCAGATGCGGAAACAATTAACCAAATTAATTGCTTACCGGTTGCTTCAAATCAGAAATGTGATATATGCCCATTTTTTTTTATTAGGCAATGCCTTAAATGCAGAGGCGCTGAAGCTGCTGATATTCTAATATTTTACCTATTATGTATATTATATTATTATATATGGTATAACATTTTAAATGTTTTATTACAAATGTGTCCAACCTGTTTGTTTATCCTAACTATTTATTTAATAGGTGAATGCAAAAACTGTGAAATAATAATTTTTTTTTTAAGCAAACCCATTTTTGTTTATTTATATTTTTAGATATTTTGTAAACAGTCATTTTGTATATTTAAACAACAACCCAAGGAAAAGCAAGCAAGGAACAAAGAGATATTTGTATGAAATTGCTTGAAAAAAACCCCATTTTCATAAACATATTTAGTGCCTGCACTGTGGCACGACTGTACACTCTACAATATTTATTAGTGACCCCTGTGTGAGTCTTGTGTGGGTGGTTTGCAAGCTCAGTGTAATAAGAAAGATGTTCCTGCGACTACAGAAGAGCACCCAGCACAGTCCCGCAGGAGATAGCACAATAGAATTAGAGGCAAAGCAGCAGCCAGCCCTGTTGAAATGTATTCTTCATACATGTATTTTCACGCGTGCCGCAAAGAGTTAAAACGCTCCTAAAATTGCATTTCCTTCTTTTTTGACCTCACATGTCGGGATAATGCATTTTTCTAATAGATGGCTGATTTTGATTTGCCAAATTCGTTTTGAGTAAAATATACATGTAGAATGCTTTCTTCCTGCAGCCCTTTTCTCATGTAAAATAAGCATCTCTCTTGGTCAAATGACAATATGCGAAAATGAACTTGAGCAGGAATTTTATGAATAATTAAGATTAAAATGTGTTTTTCCCATTTTTTTTTTCCCTCTGTGCGGTCCATTTTCATGTTTATATTAAAACATTTATATCATGTCAAAGAAAGACTTACTCCTGGCAAAGACAAGCTTCTAGTAAAAGGAAGAAAAAGAACTTCTGAGTTCCCTTCTATTTAAATCATCATGCAGACCTGTTATGTTTACTGACACAGTATGATGTCAAGTGAAATATTTTATGAACTGGGATGGGAGATAAGCTCATTTTTTTCTTCATGCTTTTTATTTCATGTAAAAATGATTAAAAAAAAACAACAAGCGTAAAAATATATTTAGCATAAAAATACAGTAAAAAAAATGAAATAAATAAAAATGATAATAATGGAATAAAGAAAATAAACGTAAAAAAAAAAAAAATCACAGTTTAGTTCATAAAATATGTAAAGTTGATGAATTTCTTCGGGAATCGTTTCTGTAGCTTTTTTTCTCTATTATCGTCGGAGCTCGAAATAATTTGATATAGTGTACCCTATACTAGAGGTGTAAAGGGACTTGTATAGAATGGGTGTAGGTACTTCAGAAAGCAGGTCCCTGCTATAGATCTCTGTTCACACAGTGAGTGGTCGCTCTATAGAAAGGAAACAATTGCCCTTTCTTGAATTAGATGAAAAGCCAGATTCTCGTGTGCTTCGAGTTGATTCAATCCAAATACTAACAAATTGAGTTGAGAATAAAACAAAAAGATTAATGGGCTGACCTACTGTACTTACAACAAAGAAAGGTCAGGAAATTAACAAAAGTCCTTTAAATGTCTAAAAAAAAATCTGGGTGCTTGCTGTATTTCTAGCAGAAAATATTGTTCATCTCACATGAAATGCAGGTTTTTTTATTTTGCCCTATCATGCAAGGGAGAAAAAAAAGCTCTTGGATGAAGTTCGTTTGTCACCAAGTAATGTGTCACGGCTAGAGATACTGAAGAGAAATGCCACTGTGAGCAGACAGACAAGCACAGAAAAAAAACACACACATGCAGGCTGTATGGAATTATAGAATGTGCTTAAAGGAAACAAAAGATATATATACACGAGGGTATATATATATCTATATATAAATATATATCTATATATATACACATATATCTATAGATATATATATCTATAGATATATATATAGATATAGATATCTATCTATCTATAGATATATATATATATATATGCCTAAAAGCTCCGTATAATGGATTGGCTGCCAGCTTCTTCTAATTGTTTTTTTTTCGTAATTAATAAGCAACTATTAATTCTCGTAATCTATTGCCATTGGTTAGTTTCTTCCTCATTGAAATAGTTTAAACTACCATAAAGAGAAAACGTTTTATTCGTTTGATGCTCATCAATAGAGACGAGCAAATTTTTCCTTGTGTTTCGCCAGATGGTTCACAATTTATGTCATTGCACTACATTTGCAAGATTTTTGTGCCATGATTGACAAGTTGAGCAGAATAAAAGGTGAAATATTTGTACCATTGTATTTTATGGACGGCGAATCTAGAACCGCTTGGCGACTCTGTGGAATGCAAAGTGGGAAAAAGTGTTGATTCCTTTTCAGGAGTGCCAGTTTTTTTTAGTTTCATTTGCTACCCTCTTTTTTCTCTTTTTCACTTTGCGACCTGGCACCCTCATCTGACGTACATGAAGTCATTTTGAAAGGACAGTAGGCACCTTTTCATATTCAATACAATTGAGCTTGACGGGGCTCCTTCTCTTTAGTATAGCTGTGGTATAGTTACAATGTCGGCGTTTTTGCCTAAAAAAGGTTAATCCTTTAGAACATTTTATATTGTGTTTGCAAAAATGTGCAAAATGAATATAATGCGTGTTAACCCTCGTATTATCAAGTTAGTGGTATGAAGTTAAATTATTGCAGATGGAATATAGAACTTTGGGTCTTCCGCTCTCCTACTCTTTTTTCTTTGCCTATCCTATTCTAAGGCTGGTTTCAAATGAGCTGCAAATCCCAGGTTGACCGCCGGTTTAATGACAGGAGTCTGTACAGAGGCACACAGTGCTATAGGCACTCCACGTGACACAGTATGGTGCCATCATAAGGCACAACATTATGCAGATACGGTATATCAGCATTGCTTTTAGTAGAGATTATCTTCTTTTTTATATGGCATCTATTGGAATATACTATGTTTTTTCCATGCAGAATCCAAAAGAAATAATCCTTTGTATTTCTCCATATGAGACCGGAGGTATACTGACGTACAGTAGGACTCAAGAAAGCGCTCTGTGTACTATATTCTGGTTCGGTGCTAGAAGGTTGTACTTGCAGTAGCAGTAATACGGTCATATACATGAGTCCTTAGAGTCCTACTTTTTCCAGCTACATGTTCCTTCTCTGGCCCTTCCTGGAATAGGAATGTGGTATATGTCATATATAATGTGTATATTATTATAATTTAGTAATGTTTGTGATAAGTGTGATAACTTTCCAAAAACCCAACTCCTTATTTCCCTTTGTCAAACATGTTAGACTACAACACTTGACAACTAAACTGATGATGATGCTAGATAAAACTAGAATATTGAAAACAATGTTGGAGCCTCATCCATATTAGCCTATTATATGGATGCAACAACCACTCTATTGAATTGAACCTATAGGATCAAAGGTACAGGTGAAAGTCTGGGATATGGAATAAAAAAAGTCTTGTTATTTGCATAGCACCAATTTATTCTGCAGTACTTTCAGGTAACTTATCTATTACCCCAGTAAAATTACTCATTTTACCGACCTCGGAAGGCTGAGTCAACCTTGAGCCGGCTACGTGAACCAAGCGGGGATTGAACCTGCAACCTTCAAGCTGTGAGCAAAAACTCTGCGCCACATGAGGCTTCATAGATGGACAGTTGTAGATGAGTATGCCTGCCTGAATGAGACCTTATACCTTTCCATTCAATAATTTTCAAGCCCACTCATTATTGTTGGGGAGACTGTAGTTTTGCCTAAAGTATCTGGAATTCTGCAATGGATCCACTTTGACTGTTTTGTGGTATATGAATTGTGGTATATAACTAGGATAAAACATATTTTTTTAAGACGGAACTAATTGTTCTATTTTATTACTAATACATAATTGATAGTAAGGGAAGAATTTAATGTATGTATGGTCAAACAATGGTAACGGGCGATCAAGGTTTGGGATGGGACTGATCGTAAATGAGGTGTATATTGTAAGCAGTATTTGTGGCAGACCTACAGAGAAGCTGTATTGTAACACCAAGGCTGTTTCAATCTAGACTTGTATTTAATATTGACAAATGTGGTAGCAAGCTGTGTATTGGAGTGGCCAGTACCAAAACTGATTAAGATATTTTGAGAACCCCCTCGTGAAGAGGTAGAACTTGAAAGAAGTCTACATGGGTTTTAGTATTACCTAACCATTCAATGAATTGCCGAGGATATTTAATTACTATCTAAATTTACTGCGGGGCTCGTACAAGCGTCCCTTCATTGTATTCACAGGGAAGAAAGCTATTTCTGAAGCCGCTTCCAGCTCCTCGGCTATTATGAGAGACTTGAGCACAGCTGTTCCATGGCCACTATTGAAGGCGATAAGATTTAAGCATTAAGGCTCATGAGATGACCATATCTGGGTCCTCAGACTATTTTCTACAAGAGTGGAATTTTAATGAAAATATTTCAATTTTTTTTGCCGATCATAGGCCACCAAACAAATGCAATTAACTGAGAGGAAGTAAAAAAAAAAAAAAATAAATAAAAAAAGAGTTTATAAAAATAATTAACTTGCTTTCAAAAGCTGAAAACCAAAAGTAGAATACGTTAACTCCTTCCTGCCCTGTACCTTAATAGTACATCGCAGCTTGTACGTAGTTAGCATGAGCTGCTGTACTATTACGGAGCAGGCTCAAGAGCTGTGCCATCACTTACAGGTGACAGCAGTATTATGCAGCCGGCACCCTGCACGAATGGCTGAGGGCAAGAATAACCCTTTAGATGCCACGACGATTGCTGATTGGGTTATGTAACAGGTTAACAAAGTGAGGGGGCTCCCTCTGTTAGCCCATCCGACATCTGTAGTGCAATTGTGGAGTAGTGCTGCTTCTCGTGATTGGCTGGGCGATAAAATTGGGCTCATTTTTGCTAGTTTGGATCGGATCATCCCGATCAGATTTTTATGTTCAAAAGACTTTTATTGAAAAACATTGCACAAGTTAAGGGTAAATAGTACAATAAAATGGGGTTGTGTAATATCACATGGTCAAATCTTCTATTATGGCAACCATAACGACTTTCTTCTAATAACAACAACACCTAACATAACCCCAACACTGTTTGTAACAGAATTGTAACTAACCAAGAGGGATACTCGATTCCCAAAGGAATGGCCACGTTCCTGGAAGTTCCTAAGACCCCGTTTCCCTGAAAATAAGCCCTACTTCGAAAATACGCCCTAGCACAGTTTTTCAGCATTTTTGAGGATGCAGGATCATTTTACAGTATTTTTGAGCATAAGCCCTACTCCAAAAATAAGCCCTAGTTACAGTTAATACAAAAAAGTCAATGTAAATAGTGTCCAGGCAGCTATACATGTAAAATATTTTGAAGCCAAAATTTATATAAGACCCTTTCTTATTTTCGGGGAAACAGGGTAGTGGAGGCGACAATGGACCATAACATTGGAATCAACCTATTTGAACCAAAAGAAGAGAGGAAAATACCTTAGAGAAGGAAAGAAAGAAAAAAAGAGAGAAAAGAAATAAATAAATGAGAATAAGTAGAACGAGGTGAAGAGGGAGAAAGAGAGAGGGGAAAAAAAAAAAAGGCCAAGGGGGGTACCCTCTGGAGACCGCCCACGACCCACAGACAGTCAGTTCTGTCTAAGGTAATGAACCATTTAATAACCAATCTTAGAAAGAGGTAGAGCCCCTAAAATCCGTCCATATGATCATGTAGCTAGGAACCCCCCCACATCCTTGTCTACATCTGAACATCTGAATTCATCTATATATTTCAAGTGGTCCACAGCCTCCACCCAAGCTAACCTTGAAATTGCAATATTTTATTTCCAGAACCTTGATATGATCTGGCGCATGGTCATTATGAAGTGGTGCAGAAGGCCCTTTTTTGAATTTTGAACCAATCTGATATTTAGCAAAAAACGCCAAAATACTGGTTCTCTGCTTTGAGCAGAGGGGACAGGTGTGTTGGCTGATTACTGCTACCTTACAGTGCTGGAGTTCTAGGTTTGAATCTGACCTTGATGGGGATTTGAACCTGGGACCCCACCTCTGCAAGGTAGCAGGGCTTTCCACCACCCCCTACTGTTATTCAAGAAAGACAAATTAGAGAACAAGACTTTTACACCTACTAATTTTAATTCAAGTCGGAATCAGAAGTCCCGATTCACAATTAATGTTTAAAATCGGGTTGCTTACTCTCAATCCAATTATTTCAACATTCTCTCAAAACTATTGTGGAGGTCCGATGGATTGCCAGGGCATCTGGAGGCCTAATAGTAGCTGTCAAAGTGAAAAAATAGAGAAAATACACTGCAGTATAGAAATATTGCAATGTATTAGATAAACAATCCTATGTTCACATATTAACCCTTTGCAATCCAATTTTGGATTCAGTGTTTCCTGGGGGGCTTCCTCTTTCTGCCATTATACAATGGCACCGTCTGCTGGCTAGAGCCAGTACTACGGTATGGGACATGCTGAGAGGCCCCTGACAACAGAGCGGCCAGTAACATACAGTAAGAATACCCTGCTGGACATCTTCCGACATCGAAGCTGTATAGCCTTCAATTAGATTGTCTTCAGACGTCAGACAGTGGATTGGAAAGGGTTAAAGTCCTCTACTAGGAAACAGGATAAAAGTTTATAAGTAGATGTAGTAATTATTATCACCGTGTCTGTAACAACCATTATAATAGAATTCATTATTATTTATCCCGCATAGTGACCATTGTAAAAAAAATAAAGAAATAAATAGTCCAAATGCTATT
Organism: Eleutherodactylus coqui; assembly: GCF_035609145.1. NCBI lineage: Eukaryota > Metazoa > Chordata > Amphibia > Anura > Eleutherodactylidae > Eleutherodactylus > Eleutherodactylus coqui. The sequence continues at coordinate 22,477,037 of NC_089847.1, read as the reverse complement.
TTTGTTCTTTTCACCTCCCAATATAACACAACAAAAGTGATTAAAAAATCATATTTACCCCAAAATAGCACCAATAAAAGCTCGTCATGCAAAAAACAGCTGTCACACAGCAATGTTGATGGAAAAATAAAGTTACTGGTCATTGAATGCAGGGATGCCAAAAATACATTATTTACCTTAAAAGTAGAAAAACCTAAATATATATAAATGGTACTGCTGTAATCATACCAATCCACAGAAAAAATTATCATGTCATTTATACTGCTAATAAAAACTACAGCTTGCCACCCAACAAGTGAGCCCAATGGCTATATCGACGAAAGAATGCATAGGTAATGGCTTCTGAAAATAGGAAATGAAAAAGTCCCAAAATTTGGTAAATTCTTACTAGGCCATGTGCTTAAAGCCTTATTCACACGAGTGAAATGCATGACGAAGTTAGCCGCGCAAATATAGCTCACAGGGAGAGAGAGGTTCCCCTGCAGAGAAATTCCTTCTCTCCCTGCTATGGGGAATTCCTTTTTTGGGGACAGCTGAATAGCACATTTTAAATGTCTCACTGTAAACTCCTGTTAGTCACCTCCTCCTCATGGGGAGTAACAGGAGCTTACAGCAGGACTTTTAAAATGTGCTTCTGGGTTTAGCGGCATGGCAGAACTCCCTTCCCCCTTATCTCCCTTCCTCTCCCATTGTTTAGAAATTTAAACTAAACAATGGGAATGTTTACCTAATCAACCTCCCCCTTGTTATCCAGCTCCCATAGGAGTCTATGGAAGAGTCTATATGGAAGATCAGGTCCTATCTTTTCGCGCAGCAGGGAATTTCAGGTGCAGGATTTCAGTTGCACATGTCCTATTATTTTAGGTGGGATGCTCTATTACACGCCTAAAATCCTTTTGTCTGGACGTTTCCATAGGAATCCATTGGGTCTATTAGCCACGGGTTAACTATAGCGTGCGTTTCACGCTCGTGTGAAAGAGCCCTAAGGGGTCATAAGCCAATTGGTTCCGACTTTTGGCCTCATTGATTATAATAACTACAATTTGTAGTTTTGTCTGATTGCATACAGTTAATGTGACTGAAAAGCAGAAGGCTTCCGATTTTGCTTTCCTTACCACCCCAAGCTCACGAGTGTTGGGAAGGAGACGGCAGGCAGTGGTTGTATAACACTGTTTTTCAATTTGTGTATCTGTCCCTGTAAACCCTGTTATTTAGCTTAGTGAGCTGTAAAGGTTTATGGGAAGACACTTGTAAAGCACTTTAAGTGCCAAATAACAGGCGGGCAACTTAGACATTTGAAAAATGTGATCGTTAGTGTTTGATTGTCACACGTCTGTGAATACAGCTCATTCTGGAAAGTATATGCATGTGGGCAAGGATACAGTGGGCTAAAAGTCAGTTTCAGAGATTCCTGACCCTTGTGCCATGTGTGAATGGCAACAGAGAATACTATGATTCCTGCTCTGATGCTGCCTCAGTACGGGTGGATAAATAACCAAAATATGCAGGTGATAATTGGGGTTGTATACAACAGCTAGTGAGCTGTATATAGAGTGTCTGTAGATTCATACTAATGGCGTAACTATAGGGGGTGCAGGGGATGCGGTTGCACCTGGGTCAAAGAGCCTTAGGGGGCCCATAAGGCCTCTCTTCTCCATATTGAGAGCCTAGTACTATGAATAAAGCATTATAGTTGGGGGCCCTGTTACAGGTTTTGCTTTGGGGCCCAGGAGCTTCAAGTTACACCTCTGTATTAAGGGGTTAAGAGAAGTTGGAGGGCCCCAAGATAAACTTTTGCACCCGGGCCAATGAGCCTTTAGCAATACTATTCATAGTTGGAGGCATAACTTGGTGCTTATAGGCCTCAATTGAAGATCTTTAACAGGAAAACCATCCTTTATACACAGATTCCCCAAAATAAGACCTATCCCGAAAATAAACCCTACCCTGATTTTTTTTTATTTTTGGGGAGGCTTGAAAAATAAAGGTGCTTCAAGAACCAATCACAGCCATTGCAATGGTTCATCGACTGCTGCCTTGATCGACTGAACAGCGGTTGAAGAAGCGGGATCCGACCTGGCCATCTGCAGGTGGCCTAATGTGGTCTGATCTAATCACAATGATGAGAAAACACAATCTAGTCAAACTAATGATACACAAACAGTTGTACTACTCATATATTTTATTGAGCACATTGAGTGCAAGCACCTGGGATGGAGAAAAAGTAAGTGAACCCTTGACATTACAGCCTGTAGATGCCCCTTTAGTAGCAATCACCTCCACCAAACCTTTCCTGTAGCTGTAAATAAGATTTGCAGAATGTTGAGTTTCAGCTCATCAATATTCCTGGGATGCCTTGACTGCACACAATCTTCTTCAGGTTGTGCCACAGCATCTTGTTAGGTTTAGGCCCCATCCACATGGGTGACACGATACGGTCGCGAGAAAATCGCAGCAAAATCGCATTGGTGATCTTATTGTGGATTCTCGCGTTGATAATGCTATTTTATGTCGTTACCAAGTCGCACAACTTTGTAGCACCATGTGCGAGGTTTTTTTGGGGGCTTGAAATATAAGCCCCACCCTGAAAATAAGCCCTAGCTGCAGTAAAAAAGCAAAAAAAAAAAATCACCTAAGAGGGGCTGTCATCTCTGGTGCATCCTCTTCCCTGAAGCTCAACTACAATTGCTTGAAGTCTTCTGCCAACCCTTCCGGGATTGGAGGATCAAAATTCCCGCCTCCAGGAAGGGTTGGCAGTGATTAGTTCAATCAGAGCCGGCGCTTGATGAACCAACCACAGCCATTCATGGGACCAATCACAGTCAGACCTTCCTGGAGGCAGGGATTTTGCTCCTCCAATTCAGGAAGACTGAAGATGAATGCCGGAGGTGAAGAAAAGACCCACGCCGGAGCTGACAGCGCTTCTTAGGTGAAGTATTATTTTTTTGTTTTTTCTTTCTGCAGCTAGGGCTTAGTTTTTGGCTTTTACAGTAGGATTTCCTACTCTAAAAAATGCATTGCACCGCACGAAAACCATGTTTTCATGCGATGTGATGCAACAAGAATGAAGGCTCCATAGAGATACATGGGCTGCAAAAAATTGCAAATCGCAGCTGTGTAGAGCATGCCACGATTTTGTAGTCTCGCAATGTCGCAGGCTACAAAACATCGCTCATGTGGAAGAACCCACAGGAAAGCATGGGCTCTACATACATGCGATTTGAAGCACTCTTGCATTGCGACAAAATCGTGCAAGAAATTCGCCCATGTGGAAGCGGCTTTAAGGTCAGGAAACTGACTTGGTCTTTCCAAAACGCAAATCTTTTTTTTTTCAACCCTTCTTCACTTGATTTACATTGTCTTGCTGCATCACCCAACATCTCTTCATTCTGAGATCACAGAAAGCTGCCCCTACAAGCTTGTGTAAGATGTTTGATCTACCTCCATGACACTTTACAGTTGAGATGAGGTTTTGGTGTTAGTATACAGCTGAGCGCTCCGAGAGGTGTATGCAGAAGACAAGCAGGACCGCTATCTTCTGCATATTGTTGTCTTCTCGGAGCACTCAGCTGGTATACAGCTGCGTGTTCTGAGCGGGGTATACAGAAGACAGATGGAGTGCTGTCTTCTGCATACTCCTGCTGTGTTCACAGAGCATTCGGCTGGTATACAGCTGAGCACTCCGAGCAGGGTTTGCAGAACACAGCTGGACCGCTGTCTTCTTCATACTCCGGCTGTGTTCTTGGAGCGGGATAGCAGCTGAAACAATAGTATCAGTGGTATCCCGCTGAGAACTCATTGCGCGGCACTAATAAGGCTCATCGTTGTCTTTCAGCTTGCCGAAAGACAACGATGAACGATTCGTTAACGAAAACTGCACAATGTCCGTACAGTTAGACCCAACGATTCTCGCTCAAAAAACGGCTTTGAGCGATTTTTAAGCGAGAATTGTTGGGTCTAAATGGGCCTTTATTCCATGAGCCAATTCAGTTTACTTTTTCGGTTTACTTGTGAACCCATAGATTTCTATGGATGCCTGGATACTTTGACTCTGTGTAACGTGTTATTACTAATATTAATATTATTTTCTATGCACGACCATTATTTTTCCTGTTATCTTTTATTATTGTACTCGGTTTACATATGTAGGAACACAGTACTACTACACTGCCATGAAATTACATTACAATGTAGTTAGTTAGTGCTGCCGCATTGCAGTACTGGGGTTGAGGGTTTCAACTGTACTATGATAACATCTGCATAAAGTTTGTCGTTTTTTGCCTTTTTTGGGCACAGCATTATAAATTCACATAGGATAATACAAAACTGTAAGGACTTTGTGTGTTGCCATATAGTATCTCCACAAGGCCCCATATTCTTCTATAGATTCAGTGTATCTAAGGGCTCAATCATACTGGGCGTGGGATCCCGCAGCGGAATCCGACCCTGTGCCCAGCCGGTGACCCCTGCATACCTATCTACAGTCGTCTTTTGTGGATTGTGGATGCCTCGGCCAACATGCCAGCGCAGCACATGCACAATACGGAATCTGCTGCGCCGTCGCTAGGAAATGACGCAGAATCCGCTAGCCTTCTGCAATGCCATTGCGGAAGGGCCACCGATCGGATGGCTTCCATTGACTTCAATGGAAGCCATCCAAGCTGAATCAGCACCAGAATAGAACAAGCTGCAATTTTCCATAGCATATCTATGGGCAGTATTTGCTGCGGAATCAGGAGGCCGGCTCCGAATTCCACAATGCAAATACGGCCATGTTCAGGCAGCCTTATGGAAACTATGAGAAAAAGCCCGTGTGTGTACTTCTATATTAAGCAGGAGTCAGATAGAGGTATAGTATGGGAACGTAGCAGTATAGAGATGTATTATAAATCAGATCTGTAATACAGTTAAGTACAGCTTCTTTTCTGCACGTTTCCTATTGCCACTATTACATTGTGGTAATGCGGGCACATTTTTATGTCCATATTATGCCAGTAATACATGGGCATAGAGCTGCTGCGGTACAACTCATCGAAACTATAGACTATTAGACTTAAGGATTCTCCAGGATTACAAAATTGATGGCATATCTTTAAAAAAGGCCATCAATACCAGATCAGTGGGTGTCTGACTCTTGGTAGCCACATCAATCAACTAGTTAAAGGGTCCCCTTCATTGTTTACCTGACACAGCTCCCTGCCTCTAGTAGTGGCCACTGTTGTACTGTCGGGGGTTTCAGGGGTCGCAATGGCGACTGGCCCCCTGTGCTGAGGGGGCCCAGAGGCCGCCCACCGCCATATGCAAATGCATATACAGTGCATTAGTGACTGGTCGCACAGCCGGCCACATGATTGCTGCAATGCAGCCAACAGTGCAAGCTGGACAGGAAGCCTGCGGCAGCACAGATGGTGGTGAGGAGGAGCAGGGAGGCAGGCAGGCAGGCAGACACATGGCACGGAACAGAGATGATGATGTCATCGCTCTGCTGCTCCTGGTACAGCATACAGCATCTGCATGCCCTGTGCTAAACTGACTCCCCCCACCCGACAGTATCCGGAGCTGGCATATACTCGCCAGACTATGCCGTCTGAAAGGGCGCACAAATGGAACATTTATGCGCCCCTTCATACTATTCTAGGTCACGCTTTGGCCGTGACACATCCGACCAAAAATCGCTACACTCATGTAAAAGAACCCTAAGTACCAGTAGCAGAACTATGAACTGTTGTTGATTTGATGCCAAAAAATTGGCACAGTAGAGCTAATTATTAGCAAGCTAAATGATGCTCATATCATAGACCAGAGGTGATTATCATTTACTCATCCTGATACCTGCCCTTTACCTCAATTGTATGATCCGCTATGCAGATTGCTACACAAATGCTTGCCATGTAATTTGGGGTTGTGCCCATTCCTCATACAGTAACAGCTTGAGGACTTCTATTTAACAATTGGTTATATATTTGTATTTAGTCATAGTAAAGCCTACATAGATCTCATTAGACATCGGTAGCTGTATCCCAATGTTATTAAGGACCAAAGAAAATATTTTTTCTGCAAATCAATGGACCCAAATGACTGCTTGTTGATATTTCCAATTTAATTTAGTTGAAAACCAATCACATTTCCATCACTGTGGCTTTGGTACATATAATTTAATCAGATAAGGAAAATAGAAGGGGTCCAAATCAATCCACCTCCATCAGGTTGTAAAAACAATATTTTCATTTGAGCAAATTCAGAGCAAACACTAATGAATGCAGGGTCACTCCGGGTGTGAATCCAGGAAACCAAAGAACGAGCTCAAATATTTACTTCTCAATACATAACCAAACCAACAAAGATTCTATGTCTCTAGACGACTGCAGACAAAGAGAAGAGCTGAGAGAACGCCGCATCCTTTAATAGGGATACATTGCCGCAATGAGAGATGGACAAGATACTGTAGGAACATGGCGGCAGCTTCTGTAACTTTTAAGTGGCCTGGAAATATAAAACTTTTGTAGAAAGCAGTCTTTGGGTGCCAGTATATATTTCTAGGCTCCTTGGGGTGAATGTATCAGCAGTCATGCGTTCTACCGGATTCGAAGGGTTTGCCAAAAGCTGAAAGCTACTTTTTAAATGTATGGGTGGGTAGTTGGCGATGGCTATTGCAGTAGACTTATAGGAAATGACATCATGTTAAAATATGCAAACTACTAAATCCAACGTTTAAAGGGTATGAACACTTTTGCACTCAGTTTGTGGTGCTCCAAGGCATGTCAAATTAAAACAAATTACTCTGCAAGTCATCTTAAACTCCTATGGAGACACATGTAGTGTATTTCTCCATAGTTACATACTACTGCTACATAGTGAGATCCTGCAGTCATCTGCTGCTTCATTCCCTCTGCCCCCTCTTCATGTTACGGTAATCCACAGATGCATTAAAAGAAAAACATCTGTGGCTGCTAAACCACACAAAATCCCCTTAACGGGGTTGACCAGGTTTCGAGAAGTATCGCTGTCATCTTCCAAAAACTTGCCGCTCTTGTCTTTGTCTCTTGTGTGGTATTACAGCTGAGCCTTATTCGCTTCTATGAATCTGATCTGCAATACCAGTGTCACAGTGTACTACTGCCGCAGCTCATCTGCCACTGGAGGCGTAGTCGGCCACTGCCGCTTTCCTGCTCCCACTCGCCAGGCTCTGCTCTCTCCTCCTCTGCTTGCATCCTGCTCTCAGCCTGTAGGACGTGGCTCGACAACTCTGAATTTTTTCCTCTCTGACCTTGGCTCTGCTTACTGGACTTAGCTATTGCCTGCTGACTGCCCTGACCGTCTACCTGGAACCCATTATTGTTGCACCTCTGACGCCAGCCCCGACCTCTGCTACGTTTCTGGATAAGCTTTATTCACACCAACAGGTACTGCGTCTCAGGCCTATGCACTATCAGGCCATGTCAGTAGCCACAGTATTGGGACTATCTGGATGAGTAATGGCGCTTAAGACACTGACAGCAAATACCCTATCCCGCTTAGATGGGCAAGGGTGTGCTGCTTCCCCACCGAGCCCAAAGTCAAACCGTGTCTTGCAAGGTGGATCCACATCACTTGCCTGACAATCTGACATACCCCATGGACAAATTGTGGACCTATTTTTGGAAGAAAGCAGAAATCGTTTTCTAAACCGAGACAATCCCTTTAAGGATATGGCTTATTCTAGCTTTTAGGACGTGGTGAGTTTTTTTCATTCTCGCCATAACTTTTCACTATTCAATTATTGGCTTGTTTTTTGAAGGATTAGTTGCAATGGCCATACATTGTGGTACTTAGGGTGCATTCACACAAGTGTGTGCGTGTGCTGTACATAGGTGCGCACAAAACCTAAAAATAATGAGAAACACTTGCCAATCTTCTGGCGTGGCTGAAAACTGAACTGGAGGATCGCTACTTTACCTGAAGTGATGGGAGGTATTTTTCTTTAAAAAAAGCCTCTCATCTGCGGGTAAATCACACATTCCCAAGCGCCATATCTGGCCAAGTTTCTCGGTCCGATATTGCTCTCAGCTGTATGAAATTAGCCCTAGGGCATATTCACAAAGTGGAATATTGTCATTGATTTGATGCTGGATTCACATCTAATCTGCATGAAATCCATGCCGCAGTACTTTCAATGGGAATCCGGGCCGTAGTCTATATGACATAAATTTTTTATGCACACTAATTTTTTTTTGGCATCCGGACCATCTCTGCTGCCTTCAGAACTCTCCAAACCCCAGCCATTCTCTCTGTGATTTACAGGTGACGTGGATGATGTCTCCTACATTATCCACAGAGCCATGCAAATCTTGCACAAGCACGGACCAACACATGTGCAGATCTTTTAACCTTTTAGTGAGCAGACTCGATTGAATCATCTGTGCATGCGTCAGTCTGTGGTTGCGCGCAGTAAACATGAGGTTTGGACAGTGGATGACATAGGAGACATCATCATCTACATCACCTATGAATCACAAAGAATATAACTGTAGGATTGGAGGGCAGCAGAGACAGTCTGGGCCCACCCACCAGACCAGGGGTGTAACTATAGGGGATGCAGTTGCACCCGGGCCCACGAGCCTTAGGGGGCCCATAAGGCCTCTCTTCTCCATATAGGGAGCCCAGCACTATGACTAAAGCATTATAGTTGAGTGCCCTGTTACAGATTTTGCATTGGGGCCCAGAAGCTTCAATCTACGCCTCTGCACCAGACTATTCGGGATTCATTACCATACAGCGTGGGAAGGATTACACCTCAGTTTTACAAGATATAGAGATGAGCGAGCACCAAAATGCTTGGGTGCTCGTTACTCGGGACAAAATTATCGCGATGCTCGAGGGTTCGTTTCGAGTAACGAACCCCATTGAAGTCAATGGGCGACCCGAGCATTTTTGTATGGGACCTATGCTCCGCTAAGGTTTTCATTTGTGAAAATCTGGGCAATTCAAGAAAGTGATGGGAACGACACAGCAACGGATAGGGCAGGCGAGGGGCTACATGTTGGGCTGCATCTCAAGTTCCCAGGTCCCACTATTAAGCCACAATAGCGGCAAGAGTGGGCCCCCCCCCTCCCAACAACTTTTACTTCTGAAAAGCCCTCATTAGCAATGCATACCTTAGCTAAGCACCACACTACTTCCAACAAAGCACAATCACTGCCTGCATGACACTCCGCTGCCACTTCTCCTGGGTTACATGCTGCCCAACCCCCCCCGCATGACCCAGTGTCCACAGCGCACACCAAAGTGTCCCTGCGCAGCCTTCAGCTGCCCTCATGCCACACCACCCTCATGTCTATTTATAAGTGCGTCTGCCATGAGGAGGAACCGCAGGCACACACTGCAGAGGGTTGGCACGGCTAGGCAGCGACCCTCTTTAAAAGGGGCGGGGTGATAGCCCACAATGCTGTACAGAAGCAATGAGAAATATAATCCTGTGCCACCGCCATCAGGAGCTGCACACGTGGGCATAGCAATGGGGAACCTATGTGCCACACACTATTCATTCTGTCAAGGTGTCTGCATGCCCCAGTCAGACCGCGGTTTTTTATAATTAGTCACAGGCAGGTACAACTCCGCAATGGGAATTCCGTGTGCACCCACAGCATGGGTGGCTCCCTGGAACCCACCGGCTGTACATAAATGTATCCCATTGCAGTGCCCATCACAGCTGAGGTAACGTCCGATTAAATGCAGGTGGGCTTCGGCCCACACTGCATGCCCCAGTCACACTGGGGTTCTTTAGAAGTGGACACATGCAGTTACAACTCCCTGTGGACCCACAGCATGGGTGGGTGCCAGGAAGCCACCGGCGGTACATAAATATATCCCATTGCATTGCCCATCACAGCTGAGGTAATATCATGTTTAATGCAGGTGGGCTTCAGCCCACACTGCATGCCCCAGTCAGACTGGGGTTCTTTAGAAGTAGACACATGCAGTTACAACTCCCTGTGGACCCACAGCATGGGTGGCTCCCTGGAACCCACCGGCGGTACATAAATATATCCCATTGCAGTGCCCAGCACAGCTGATGTAACGTCAGCTTTAATGCAGGTGGGCAAAAAATTTATTGGATTACACTGTAGGCGAGGGCCCCAAAAAATTGGTGTACCAACAGTACTAATGTACGTCAGAAAAATTGCCCATGCCCAACCAAGAGGGCAGGTGAAACCCATTAATCGCTTTGGTTAATGTGGCTTAATTGGTAACTAGGCCTGGAGGCAGCCCAGTTAAAATAAAAATTGGTTCAGGTGAAAGTTTCAACGCTTTAATGATCATTGAAACGTATAAAAATTGTTTACAAAAATTATATGACTGAGCCTTGTGGGCCTAAGAAAAATTGCCCGTTCGGCGTGATTATGTGAGGTTTCAGGAGGAGGAGGAGGATGAATATTATACACAGATTGATGAAGCTAAAAGGTCCCCGTTTTTGATGGTGATAGAGAACAATGCTTCCATCCGCGGGTGCAGCCTACGTATTGTTTTGGTATTGCTGCTGTCCGCTGGTGGAGAAGAGAAGTCTGGTGAAATCCAGGCTTTGTTCATCTTGATGAGTGTAAGCCTGTCGGCACTGTCGGTTGACAGGCGGGTACGCTTATCCGTGATGATTCCCCCAGCCGCACTAAACACCCTCTCTGACAAGACGCTAGCCGCAGGACAAGCAAGCACCTCCAGGGCATACAGCGCGAGTTCAGGCCACGTGTCCAGCTTCGACACCCAGTAGTTGTAGGGGGCAGAGGCGTCACGGAAGACGGTCGTGCGATCGGCTACGTACTCCCTCACCATCCTTTTACAGTGCTCCCGCCGACTCAGCCTTGACTGGGGAGCGGTGACACAGTCTTGCTGGGGAGCCAGAAAGCTGGCAAAGGCCTTAGAGAGTGTTCCCCTGCCTGTGCTGTACATGCTGCCTGATCTCTGCGCCTCCCCTGCTACCTGGCCCTCGGAACTGCGCCTTCGGCCACTAGCGCTGTCGGATGGGAATTTTACCATCAGTTTGTCCACCAGGGTCCTGTGGTATAGCATCACTCTCGAACCCCTTTCCTCTTCGGGTATGAGAGTGGAAAGGTTCTCCTTATACCGTGGGTCGAGCAGTGTGTACACCCAGTAATCCGTAGTGGCCAGAATGCGTGTAACGCGAGGGTCACGAGAAAGGCATCCTAACATGAAGTCAGCCATGTGTGCCAGGGTACCTGTACGCAACACATGGCTGTCCTCACTAGGAAGATCACTTTTAGGATCCTCCTCCTCAGGCCATACACGCTGAAAGGATGACAGGCAAGCAGCATGGGTACCCTCAGCAGTGGGCCAAGCTGTCTCTTCCCCCTCCTCCTCATCCTCCTCATGCTCCTCCTCCTCCTCCTCAACACGCTGAGATATAGACAGGAGGGTGCTCTGACTATCCAGCGACATACTGTCTTCCCCCGCCTCTGTTTCCGAGCGCAAAACGTCTGCCTTTATGCTTTGCAGGGAACTTCTCAAGAGGCATAGCAGAGGAATGGTGACGCTAATGATTGCAGCATCCCCGCTCACCATCTGGGTAGACTCCTCAAAGTTTCCAAGGACCTGGCAGATGTCTGCCAACCAGGCCCACTCTTCTGTAAAGAATTGAGGAGGCTGACTCCCACTGCGCCGCCCATGTTGAAGTTGGTATTCCACTATAGCTCTACGCTGCTCATAGAGCCTGGCCAACATGTGGAGCGTAGAGTTCCACCGTGTGGGCACGTCGCACAGCAGTCGGTGCACTGGCAGATGAAACCGATGTTGCAGGGTGCGCAGGGTGGCAGCGTCCGTGTGGGACTTGCGGAAATGTGCGCAGAGCCAGCGCACCTTTCCGAGCAGGTCTGACAAGCGTGGGTAGCTTTTCAGAATGCGCTGAACCACCAAATTAAAGACATGGGCCAGGCATGGCACGTGCGTGAGGCTGCCGAGCTGCAGAGCCGCCACCAGGTTACGGCCGTTGTCACACACGACCATGCCCGGTTGGAGGCTCAGCGGCGCAAGCCAGCGGTCGGTCTGCTCTGTCAGACCCTGCAGCAGTTTGTGGGCCGTGTGCCTCTTCTCTCCTAAGCTGAGTAGTTTCAGCACGGCCTGCTGACGCTTGCCCACCGCTGTGCTGCCGTGCTGCGCGACACCGACTGCTGGCGACGTGCTGCTGCTGACACATCTTGATTGCGAGACAGAGGTTGCGTAGGAGGAGGAGGAGGGTGGTTTAGTGGAGGAAGCATACACCGCCGCAGATACCACCACCGAGCTGGGGCCCGCAATTCTGGGGGTGGGTAGGACGTGAGTGGTCCCAGGCTCTGACTCTGTCCCAGCCTCCACTAAATTCACCCAATGTGCCGTCAGGGAGATATAGTGGCCCTGCCCGCCTGTGCTTGTCCACGTGTCCGTTGTTAAGTGGACCTTGCCAGTAACCGCGTTGCTGAGGGCGCGTACAATGTTGCGGGAGACATGGTCGTGCAGGGCTGGGACGGCACATCGGGAAAAGTAGTGGCGACTGGGAACTGAGTAGCGCGGGGCCGCCGCCGCCATCATACCTTTGAAAGCCTCCGTTTCCACAACCCTATACGGCAGCATCTCCAGGCTGATAAATTTGGCTATGTGCACGTTTAACGCTTGAGCGTGCGGGTGCGTGGCGGTGTACTTGCACTTGCGCTCCAACACTTGCGCTAGCGACGGCTGGACGGTGCACTGAGAGACATTGGTGGATGGGGCCAAGCACAGCGGAGGTGAGGGTATGGGTGCAGGCCAGGAGACGGTAGTGCCTGTGTCCTGAGAGGGGGGTTGGATCTCAGTGGCAGGTTGGGGCACAGGGGGAGAGGCAGCGGTGCAAACCGGAGGCGGCGAACGGCCTTCATCCCACCTTGCGGGGTGCTTGGCCATCATATGTCTGCGCATGCTGGTGGTGGTGAGGCTGGTGGTGGTGGCTCCCCGGATGATCTTGGTGCGACAAAGGTTGCACACCACTGTTCGTCGGTCGTCTGCACTCTCAGTGAAAAACTGCCAGACCTTTGAGCACCTCGGCCTCTGCAGGGTGGCATGGCGCGAGGGGGCGCTTTGGGAAACAGTTGGTGGATTATTCGGTCTGGCCCTGCCTCTACCCCTGGCCACCGCACTGGCTCTTCCAACCTGCCCTGCTGCTGCACTTGCCTCCCCCTCTGAAGACCTGTCCTCAGTAGGCGTAGCAAACCAGGTGGGGTCAGTCACCTCATCGTCCTGCTGCTCTTCCTCCGAATCCTCTGTGCGCTCCTCCCTCGGACTTACTCCAATTACTACTACCTGAGTGATAGACAACTGTGTCTCATCGTCATCGTCCTCCTCACCCACTGAAAGCTCTTGAGACAGTTGCCGGAAGTCCCCAGCCTCATCCCCCGGACCCCGGGAACTTTCCAAAGGTTGGGCATCGGTCACGACAAACTCCTCCGGTGGGAGAGGAACCATTGCTGGCCATTCTGGGCAGGGGCCCGGGAACAGTTCCTGGGAGTCTGCCTGCTCCTCAGAATGTGTCATTGTAATGGAGTGAGGAGGCTGGGAGGAAGGAGGAGCAGCAGCTAGAGGATTCAGAGTTGCAGCAGTGGACAGCGCAGAACTCTGGGTGGTCGATAGATTGCTGGATGCACTTTCTGCCATCCACGACAGGACCTGCTCACACTGCTCATTTTCTAATAAAGGTCTACCGCATGGACCCATTAATTGTGAGATGAATGTGGGGACGCCAGAAACGTGCCTCTCTCCTAATCCCGCAGCAGTCGGCTGCGATACACCTGGATCAGGAGCTCGGCCTGTGCCCACATCCTGACTTTGGCCTCCGCGTCCTCGCCCGCGTCCACGTCCTCTAGGCTTACCCCTACCCCTCAGCATGCTGTATTACCAGTAGTGCAGAAACAGAACGCTGTAATTAAATGTGCCGCTTATTGGCCTGTGGTTGGAGGCTGACTTCCCTTACGGAACGCACAGCAGAGCCAGGAAACAATTTTGCGCACGCCTGTAGTGAGACGTAGGTGCGTATGACTGAGCTAGTGGAATTCACAGCGCAGAAGCAGTCAAGTGGTCAAAGGCCAGTAGTAGGCCTTAAGTATTTTGCTTCTATTTTTTTAAAATGCTGAGCTGATACAGCAGACAGATACTGTAGGCAGTGTATAATATTATGTATACTCTTTCCCTCTGGCGGGATGACGGCGCTGATGTAACAGAGACAGCAGATCCAGGAAACAATTTTGCGCAAGCCTGCTGTAACGCTTAGCTGCGTATTAATTAGGACTACAACCCCCAGCAGATAGATACTGTAGGCAGCGTATAATATTATGTATACTCTTTCCCTCTGGCGGGATGACAGCGCTGATGTAACAGAGACAGCAGATCCAGGAAACAATTTTGCGGAAGCCTGCTGTAACGCTTAGCTGCGTATTAATTAGGACTACAACCCCCAGCAGATAGATACTGTAGGCAGCGTATATTATGTATACTGTTTCCCTCTGGCGGGATGACGGCGATCATGTAACAGAGACAGCAGAGCCAGGAAACAATTTTGCGCAAGCCTGCTGTAACGCTTAGCTGCGTATTAATTAGGACTACAACCCCCAGCAGATAGATACTGTAGGCAGCGTATAACATTATATATACTCTTTCCCTCTGGCGGGATAACGGCGATCAATTTTTTGGAAAAAGCACACTGCGTATATAGCTTGAATATCTCTTTCCCTGCCTCACCAGTACTGCCCCTATACTCTGTACAATGACTGCAGACTGCGGACGCAATGCTCTGCACGGCCGATATACAAAAAAAAAATTGTGCAACACTGCTAAAAGCAGCCTCAACAGTACTGCACACGGTCAGATGTGGCCCTAAGAAGGACCGTTGGGGTTCTTGAAGCCTAAAATCACTCCTAACGCTCTCCCTATAGCAGCTCCAACACGATAGCACTTTCCCTGATCTCTGTCAGAATGCATCTGTGGCGAGCCGCGGGAGGGGCCGATTTTTATACTCGAGTGACACCTGATCTCGCCAGCCACTCACTGCAGGGGGGTGGTATAGGGCTTGAACGTCACAGGGGGGAGTTGTAATGCCTTCCCTGTCTTTCTATTGGCCAGAAAAGCGCGCTAACGTCTCAGAGATGAAAGTGAAAGTAACCCGAACATCGCGTGGTACTCGTTACGAGTAACGAGCATCTCGAACACGCTAATACTCGAACGAGTATCAAGCTCGGACGAGTACGTTCGCTCATCTCTAACAAGATACCTTGGCATTACGGGCTTTAATAAATAACCCTTGCCACACTCTGTAATGTATTATTCCCTACACACCATTGGCATCACCAGCTCCCAGATGGTGACAGGTTCCCTTTAATTTTTGATGGCAGTACTGTACCTTTCTACAAATAAACATATAACACAATACTTGGACAATCACTATGATGTACTTGATACAGAATAAATTAAGGAAATTGGAAACAAACAAACAAAGACTTCATGTTAATATTATCTCTGTTTCATGCCTATGTATGTCACAAGCAGCTCACATTTCGATGGCTGTTGTTAGTTTTATCACATCTTCTATACAGGAGGCCCTATCCGTTAAGATGTACCTAATCACATGGCAGTATTAAATCTCAGATACAGTCTCTTTGAAATAAAATGGACTGAGGAGGTCAGAGGTAGAGACCTTGGTGTGATAGCATCCATCTCATACAGGGGCGTAGCTTAAGACTCATGGGCCCAGGTGTAAAAGTTTATTTTGGGGCCCCCTAACTTCTCCTAACCCCTTAATGCAGAGTAGTAACTTGAAGCTCCTGGGCCCCAATGCAAAACCTGTAACAGGGCGCCTACTATAATGCTTTATTCATAGTACTGGGCTCCCTATATGGAGAAGAGAGGCGTTATAAGCCCCCTAAGGCTCCTGGGCCCAGGTGCAACTGCATCCCCTGCATCCCCTATAGTTACGCCAGTGATCCCATATATATGCATCTTTCAGACCTTAATTATAAGGGTGCAAGAATATTCAGTTTTGTAGGAAGAAAATATTAAAAAGTAGTTTTTTTATCCCAATAACTGATATATGGGTATCCTGGATGTAAAGCACTCAGATATCTTTATCCTTGCATTCCACGTTCACAATACACAAAACCCCTTGAAATAGTGACATACTTGTTAAACTAGTACAAAAGACCTTGAACAAAAGACCTACCATAATTACTGGCACATTGGTTATGGAACCAAAATTAAATGACTACAAAAACGAATGAGGATTCCCTCAGAATGGTGTCAAATAGATGCTTTCTAGAAATGTATGCAATAGACAATGCCGACGGTGAGCACTAAGATGGCAGTACTAGGGGTAGTATAAACATAGAGCCTCGCTTGGTGCAGAGTCTTAGAGCAGCAGAATGCAGTCCTAAGCTCTTGCTCACGACCTGAAGGTTGCAGCTTCAATCCCCACAAAGGGTCAGGTTGCCAGCTCAAGGTTGACTATCCTTCTGAGGTCAGTAAAATGGGTACCCAGCTTGCTGGGTAAAGAGGATTGGCGAAGGCAATGGAAAAAACCCGCAAAAACAGTCTGCCAAGAAAACACTCCTGCCTAAGAGTCGGTCACGACATAGTGCTGGCACCAGGGAACTTTACCTTACTATTGATAGTGGGAATCAGGAAGGAATTAATCTGCCATATCGATGTATGTATACAGAACCTTTATTTCATGTTAGTACTATGGAAAGGTGTTGTGGAAAACTTTAACTTTCATACTTTACTATGATTGCATATATTTATAGCTTGCATTGTTCTTAGTTGCGAATAGTTTTTGCCATTTAGCCTTATGATTCTTTCCCATTACATACTATCTTCACTATACAGTGGTGCCTTGGGTTAAGAGTTTAATTCGTTCTGTGACGGAGCTCTTAAGCCAAAACACTCATAAGTCAAATCAATTTTCCCCATTGAAATGAATGGAAAAGCCATTAATCCGTTCCGGATCGCGAAGCTCTCCCACTGATTTCAATGGGGATGGAGCTGCCCTATTGAAAGCAATATGACGCCGGCACCCCCGCTGTGATTTTCGGGGAAGCCCTTCTCTGAAAATCATCCCTAGCTGTAGTAAAAAAAATATATATATACTCACCTGCTGTTGGCGCTCAGGCGGGTCTAGCCGCCGCTTGTTCTCCCTGCACTGCTTTGAAACTTTTCAGCAGGTGAGGATTAAAAATGCTGGGAGAACAAGCGGTGGCTAGACACACCTGAGCCCCGTCAGTGGCAGACAGGTAAGTATATATTTTTTATTACAGCTAGGGAAGATTTTCAGGGAAGGACTTATATTTAAAGGGGAAATGTGGCATAAAGGTGCCCATACATATTACTGTATACGAATATCAGGTGCAAGGCAGGACCTGACAACCCATCGGATGTATTTGCGGTTGTACCAACTCTCCCTCGATAGCAGATGTCAGGTGGAAAGAAAGATTTCAACTTGCCAATCCTTTGTTCTCACGGGAAGATAATTGCCGCTGTAAGAGGTGCCTGGCAGTGCTTTATTCCCCTCTCCCTACTGATAACACATGTATGGAAAGGTTGGGAGTAACAATCATCAGCCTAGCTAAAGGAAATCAAATCGAGTGAAGCAGCGAAAGCCATTGTTTGTAAAAGGCTTTACACTCTGGGCATTATAGAGGGGGAATCCTTTGCTTGGGATACCCCACCCCCCATGATGTCCTTAATTTCTAGTGGGAAATATGGAAAGGGGTTCTGCATAAATTATCTCAAATTAATTTTTTAACATGTTTTTTTTTTTTAAATTCAGATTTTTACAACTTATCTTATGGTTAAAGATGTAAATAGAGATGTAAGGTGCTAAAGATGAGCAGGACCTCAGGCATACATGCATTTCTTGAATTTCAGTCATCAAATGGGGCAAGTAAGGTTACACTCCATTAACCATAATGGTGCAAGGACACACATCTTTCTTTGTTGCTGTTTTTTAAGCTTAATTTCTTTTGGCTGGGTAGTCCAATGTAAATTAATTACTCCTATTGGTTGGGAATGTATACAGAGTCACAAACTGTTCTTGAATTGGTTCGAGAAATTCAGTACATTATTTTGAAAATCCCAGACATACCGTAACAGACAGAGCTACATATAATACCGAGGAAATACAGCAAAAATGCACATTAACTCAGCACAAGGACTTAATGTGTGGCCAAGGCCAGGCCATGGGGCTAACTGAACAGATGGGCGGAAGAAACCTTAGCCAAAATTGGCATCCTATCACAAGTCTATATATATTGAAGAAATGATTTACTGCAGTGCATAACACATGATGAAATCCAATTCTACTTCTTCAAAAAAAAAATTGGTCATAACATTTGGAGACAAATTATTTTAATTCTATCAATTATTTTGAGTAATAAAATTTGTTATGTAGATTTAACACAGGAAAATTTTGGAATTAAAACTTTTATTAATAGAACTGTGGACTAAATTATGGTATTCATATTTATTTATACGCTATGGAAATCTGTCTATCTATCTACCTATTTATCTATCTATCTCATATCTATCTATCTCATATCTATCTATCTATCTATCTATCTATCTCATATCTATCTATCTATCTATCTATCTCATATCTATCTATCTATCTATCTATCTATCTATCTATCTATCTATCTATCTATCTATCACTCTCATATCTATCTATCTCATATCTATCTATCTATCTCATATCTATCTATCTATCTCATATCTATCTATCTATATATCTATCTCATATCTAACTCATATCTATCTATCTATCTCTCATCTATCTATCTCATATCTATCTATCTATCTATCTATCTATCTATCTCATATCTATCTCTCCATTTATCTATCTCATATCTATCTATCTATTTCATATCTATCTATCTATATATCTATCTCATATTTAACTCATATCTATGTATCTATCTATCTATCTATCTATCTCATATCTATTTATCTATCTCATATCTATTTATCTATGTATCTATCTATCTCCTATCTATCTATCTATCTCCTATCTATCTCATATCTATCTATCTATCTATCTATCTATCTATCTATCTATCTATCTCATATCTATCTATCTATCTATCTATCTATCTATCTATCTATCTATCTATCTATCTAATAGTTAAAGTGGATGTCCCGCGAAAGAAAGTGGGGTTATACACTTCTGTATGGCCATATTAATGCACATTGTGCATTAATTATGAGCCATACAGAAGTTATTCACTTACCTGTTCCGTTGCTAGCGTCCTCGTCTCCATGGTGCCGTCTAATTTCAGCGTCTAATCGCCCGATTAGACGCGCTTGCGCTGTCTGGTCTTCTCCCTGGTGAATGGAGCCGCTCGTGCCGGAGAGCTGGTCCACGTAGCTCCGCCCTGTCACGTGTGCCGATTCCAGCCAATCAGGAGGCTGGAATTGGCAATGGACCGCACAGAGCCCACGGTGCACCATGGGAGAAGACCCGCAGTGCATCGTGGGTGAAGATCCCGGCGGCCATCTTGCTAAGGTAAGGAAGAAGTCGCCGCAGCGCGGGGATTCGGGTAAGTACTAAACGTTTTTTTTTTTTAACACATGCATTGGGTTTGTCTCGCGCTGAACGGGGGGCCTATTGAAAAAAAACAAAAAAAAAACGTTTCGGCGCGGGACAACCCCTTTAACTCATATCTATCTATCTAATATCTATCTCATATCTATCTATCTATCTATCCATATCATATCTATTTATCTCATATCTCTCTATCTATCTATCTATCTCATATCTATCTATCTATCTCATATCTATATATCTATCTCATATCTATCTATCTATCTATCTATCTCATATCTATCTATCTATTTATCTCTCATATCTATCTATCTATCTATCTATCTATCTATCTATCTATCTATCTATCTATCTATCTAATATCTATCTATCTATCCATGTCATTCCTATCTATCTATCTCATATCTATCTATCTATCTATCTATCTATCTATCTATCTATCTATCTAATATCTATCTATCTATCCATGTCATTCCTATCTATCTATCTCATATCTATCTATCTATCTATCTATCTATCTATCTATCTATCTATCTATCTAATATCTATCTATCTATCCATGTCATTCCTATCTATCTATCTCATATCTATCTATCTATCTATCTATCTATCTATCTATCTATCTATCTATCTATCTATCTAATATCTATCTATCTATCCATGTCATTCCTATCTATCTATCTATCTATCTATCTATCTATCTATCTATCTATCTATCTATCTAATATCTCTCTCATATCTATCTATCTATCTATCTATCCATCTATCTATCCTACAATCTGAAAATCTGACTCACTTTTTAAAAATTCCTAATCCCTGTCTGGAAGTAGAGATTTATTTGTAACTAGAACATTCCAATTTCTATTTATCTTGATTTGCACCATATTTACAATAATCAATGAACCAGTTAATAGGGCATGAAAGTGAATTAACTATTAATTAGCAGCCTTGTTTTTTCAACATGTATCATATTTACATATGAAACAGATTTATAAGGCATTTCCAGTGATTTTGTGTAATTTGCCCGTTATGCATATTTGTCAACATTTGTTCTTCGATTGCCACAGCCAATCAATCATGACTAAAAACCAGATAAAATGCAATCAGTTACAAATTAGAAACTAATTGGCATAAAGGGCTGCATTGTATTCTGTAAGATAAATTTACCACATCATGGTCCATCAAAAGCTTTTCACTTTATTGCCATTGTTAGTGTGATAAAGTGAATAGAAGAGTCTTGTCTTCCTCCTACGCTAATAAATATAGACTAGAATATAACACTGAAACCTTAACGTCACAATACAATTGTATGTTTAGTGAAATAATAGGAAAAATCAAAGAAAGAAAAAAAATCATCATTTAAATATTTAGCAGTTTTTATAACCAAAGAGATTGTAAGAAAAGGGGCTATTTTTTATTTTTCCACTAGCCTTAAGCCTCATTTACACGGGAGGAATGCCAGGCAAACGATGCCCAACACTCGTCCCCGCATATACTCGCTTCTTTGCTGCTGCACAGGAGCGAGTATCACTGGCTCTCTGACAGAGCGGCCAGCAAAGGGGGCGGACGGCTGGAGGAGATTTCACTCCTCGCTCTCTCCCGCCTCTCTCCATTCACTTAACACAGCAGCCATTCAGTACTGAACAGCTGCTATTTACGCTAAACACTCATCATTCAGGATCATCACTCATCGTTTAGGCTGCATAAAATCCTAAACAATGAGCATTCAGTGTAAACAGCAGCCGTTCAGTACTGAACGGCCGCTGTGTTAAGTTAATGGAGAAGGACAGGGGAAAGCGAGTAGTGAAATCTCCTCCATCAACGATACTCGCTCCGGTGCAAAAGCATGGGAGCAAGTACATACGGAGATAAGTATTGGGCATCTTTTGCCCGACATTCGTCCTGTGTAAATGGGGCTTTAGACAGTGGGGCAGATATACTAGTACTTTCGAATAATCAGATAGTGTAGGCTTAGACTAGACAGTCTTAAAATTGCCAGATTTATCACAGTGGCTCAAATTTAATGATAAATCTGGCATATCTGTAGACACATCTACATTAAACCACCTATTAGTTGGCTTAATTTGTACCACAATTTTGGCACAATTTTTATTATCATGTCACATTTAGGCCATGCCTCTGTTGCAGCCGTTCTGAGGCCTGCACCTTGCTTGCAGGCCAGACCAGGTTTTAGGTGTGCCCTTGCTTCTCCGGGAGCTGAGGGGTGTGGTAGCTGCAGGAGTAATGTCAGTCAACACCTGGTGCTGAGTAGCCTGGCTCCTACTTAAACAGTGCCAGCATTATCTCCTGTGCTGGTCAATTACTTCAGTTGCCTTTGGACAGCGACGGAGGAACACACCTTGGCTGAAGCTCTCCATGCGAGCTAAGTGCTTTTCTGTTTTTGTTTGGTTTTCAGTTTTGCCTTTCTTTTGTGCTAGGGCTCCCTGATAGGGACTAGTCAGTGGCCCAGGCACGCGTGCGGGCTCACACTTGTCAGAGCGGTTGGTCCGCCGAGTAGGCAGGGCCCACTTTCGGGTAAGGGGACTATAGGGAGAGTATTCCCCATAGTTTTATGTTTCCTTTGCACAGTTGTGCCTTTTGTTTGTGTTATTGAGGTTGCACGTCCGGAGGACGCAACAGCCTCTTTCCTGAAATTCAAGCATCTTCCCATTAAGCCGTACGTCCTTTTCAGACACAGCAAAAAAAACCATACTGTAAAAATGGCTAAACGTATCATGAATGTACTGTAAAGCATGTAAGATAGTTTTCTAGTGCAGTCTGTAACAGAAACCTGGTGCATTTATAACAGTAAATCTTCCACAGTGTCTGATATTAGAACTCAGTTCCATGCAAGTGAAGGAGAAATAGCTGCAATATAATGAACACGACAATGCCAATGTACAAGAGTGGCACTACTTCTAGAATGAAAAAGACACAAATAAAGTTTTTATGGAGGTAGAACTAGTTTCTCAAAAAATTCCATTAATCAATAACCATTTTATTTATAGCAGACCCGTGACTGGGGACTCTAAGTGCGAAGCAGGAACTATTGCATTGTAAGAAGACTTTTATTTGGGGTGATGATTTAGAAATCCATTTTGCGCCATTAACACTTTAATGGTTTGGCTTAAAGAGACTGTGTCACCATCTTTTTGCAGCCCTCAATGAGAGCACCATAGGATAGCATCTGCCACACTGATTGCAGTGATATGTCTACTGTGCAGATCTGTGCAGTAGTTTTGGAGAAACTAGCATTTAATTAGTAAAAGTCACATACAGAACTAGTCCTGCATATTCATGAGCTGCAGGGTAGCTACACCCACCCAACCCTCCTGTTACTGATTGGCAGCTCTTTCTCTATGCACAGTAATAGGCAAGCAGCAGTCAATGAATGACTGAGGGGCAAGGTCGAAGTAGCAAACATGCAGGCAATGAATATCCAGGACTACTTTAAGTAATGCTCAATGTATCAGCTGCTAATAATAAAATGCAAGTTTCTCAAAAACGACTGCACAGATACATATAGTAGACATATTGCTGTAATACATGTGACTGTCACTACCTTATGCTGCCCTCAGGGATGGGTACAAAAAGATGGTGACACAATCTCTTTAAAGCAACCCTGGTTGTGGCAGAGGAGAACCATGTTCGTCCATTGAATTCAATGGAGACGGCAATACAGCTGGCTCCATTGAAAGCAATGGGCTGCCGGCAAACGCTGTATTAATTTTTGGGAAAGGGTTTCAAATATAAGCCCTTCCCTGAAAAGCATCCAAAAAAAGTGTAAAAAATATACACTCACCTTTTTGCAGCTGCCGGAGATCAGCTGCGTCCAGTCGGCTCTTCTCCTGAACTGCTTTCTGTAGTATTCATGAATGGGTGAGTGAGTGCTGCCTCTGATTGGCTGAGGGCTGTGACCAATCAGAAGCAGCCCATTCAGCAGGTTGGGAGTTTTTTATATTACTACTATATTTGAAGCCCTTCCCCGAAAATTAATACGGCACTTGACGGCAGCCCATGGCTTTCAATGGAGCCGGCTGTATTGCCGGCTCCATTGAATTCAATGGGAGAACATCGCTGTGGCAGAGGAGAACGATCTTTAGTATATGCCGCCGGCCCCATTGAGCGCATATACAAGAACAACGATTTGTGCAGAACGCAGTTACATGCGTTCTGTGAACTGTTGTGTCACATCCGCATAAAAAACGGTCATGTGACCGATCCCATTGCAATGTATCGGGTATATATAGACGTAGATCGCAGGCGCATTTACAAATCGGTCAAAAAAAACGCCCGTGTGACTGAGCCCTTACAGTGCAAAGTTGGTCTGGCACACCTATCAGTAGTTGTATAAACATCTCTAGTGGCCCTTCTGGCCAGTGCATCAAAGAAGGAAAGTTCAGCCCTCAACCTCACACATTTCGCTCAATCCATGCATAAAGTTCTAAAACCTCTTGCCCTCCATTTTGCATGGATGACAGACACACATCCACCTATGTCATATGGTTATGTATTTACCCCAAGTCTCAAAAACATTCTTTGCTTTTTTATTATTTTTCTCATTTATGTTATTGTGTCTTATAGTACTACATATATCCTAACATATACAGTATTGTTTAATAAGGGGCATTTGATATTTCACAGCTATCAACACAATAATAATTGACGGTGGAGTCTTAATCCCATTTTACCTGTCTACAGCCCCTCCAGGTTTATATATTCAGAAATCTTGCAGGCGGCAGTGCCACAATAGCTAAAAGAAGACATTCCATTACATAGGCATAATGCTTAC
The DNA here is from genome assembly GCF_035609145.1 of Eleutherodactylus coqui. Classification (NCBI taxonomy): domain Eukaryota; kingdom Metazoa; phylum Chordata; class Amphibia; order Anura; family Eleutherodactylidae; genus Eleutherodactylus; species Eleutherodactylus coqui. Next base: position 22,452,669 of record NC_089847.1, on the reverse strand, counting down.
TGTTACATTTTTTTCATGGTCTTCAGGAAGTTTGATGACAGTTACAATGAGGAAGTATATAACGTAGCAGTCAGGTCAATTTAACATTCCTTGACTTTCTGCACTTCAGAGCAATTATTTCCCTAATTTTGTCTCTATCATACGCTATATTTAAATTCCCAGTTTTATAACTATAAATTAAATTATGATTTTTATTTCAAGTGAAACTACACAATTAGTGTCAAACAGTAGTGCGTATTAAAGTAGAGTTTCCCAATTCCAGTTCTTTAAGAGGTTATTTCATCATAGACACCCTTTCCAGAATGGAGACATGGCCATGATCTTTGCGGGTCTAGCACATTTCACAACTGATTTGGCTGAGTAAAGCCTTGCCTGGTCAGACATTTACCCTGCAGTGGCTTCGCAAGGAAAGTAAAATATTACATCGCAGCCATTCAGATGAATGGCTCTGCCAAAGTGGGAGCCACTTTTGGGGCCATAGGTGGCATGTCCCGAAAAGGAGAATAGGGCATACTGACAGGAGTTGGTTTGTTTGATAACTATGTTACAGTGATACTCAAGAAAAAATGTGCTAGGTTCAGTGTAAGACCTGAAAGAAAGGTGCATGAACTTCGTCATTGGTGCTCTTCGAATCCCTGCATCTGGTACCACCCCCTCAGGCTCAACACCAAGCCTAAAACAGGTTGCCATGAAGTTTGATTTGAAGGAAACGAAGACCATGTTTTGTGTATTTCTTATACTTTCCAGGTGATTTAATTATTATATTTCATTAGTGGATAAGTAATTGCCACAGGTCATCTATATGGGAAATTGTTTAGCTCTTGGAAACCTCTTGAGTTTCTTGAAGAATTAAAATTGAAAGTAATACTGCGGTGGAATGTAATGGATAATGCTAGGGCAATGGAGAAAGGGTTGCCACCAAGCCAGTACATCAGTGGCTAGGCCGATATTTATACTGGGAGATTGATACTAGCAAAATCTCTGTAGTATATATACTGTAGAGCAGATACCAGATATTACATATTCATCCAGGGAGACTTTGTGCTGATATAGAGAACACAACTGTGAAATCACACACTGTGATAAACCGGAACCCCCAAACCACCCATTAATACCCTGGCCAGTATATTTTTAGGCACGAAAACTGGCAGCTCTAACTGGAGAAAAATGGAGCAACATTTCCATTATCTCACTTGCTGAAGTTATAAAGAGATACTATACACCAGACATTGGTGACCAAGTCTATTCAATATGGCCTTTGTAATGTCATTGGCCATTACACCATAACCAGCTGCCATTGAAATATGCTAATAATGAAAAATTAGCAAAGAAAATTAAAAACCTTAGTTCCATTCTAAGAAATTTACGTGAAAAAAAAGTTGAAAAGTTTTTATCATAGAATCTTAGTTAAATTAATATATTTATATTCTGCAAATTAACCAATTTATTAAATGTAAGAGAAAAAAATTGGTAATATGTATCTGATCGATCTGATGGATTTTAAGCATAGCCATGAATGATTGCATTACACACTTATACTACACATATAGGTTCCATTAACAATAATAAGGGCCACTGATACTTAAACTAAGTCTTGAATATATAAGTTATACATGCAATTCTTAGCACAAGTTATTCTAATCCTTAGATTCCCATAAACACTGAAATTCATATTTTATAACATTTCCTTATCTCAGTTAACCATTTATTATACATTCGTGTATTAATATATGAACTAATATATAATATAATCTAATATAATGATTATTATTATTAATTCCCTAATTTTTGTGGTTTGCCTGTTTCACCCATATGATATTAATAAATTCCATTCCATAAATTATAGAATATTTCAGACAAGGTAAATACTGTGTTTTTCTGCCTGAGATATCTAACATCAAACTATGAAAAAAAAAAATCCATAATCACTATGCCGTATCTTAAATCAAACATTAAGCTGGGATCTATCTAGCTTTTACTTGTAAAGGGATATTATTTGTACATTTTCTTTTATAGGGGTACAAAGGGCTGGAAGGGGAGCAGAAATTGCCGCTGGCTGAATGGTTGATGCTTGGAACATCTATCACTATGATCATGTAGGGTAAATGATTACTTTACTCCAGATTAATCATAGCAGCATCCCTTTAAAGCCTGTACTTTGTACTAGATTTTAAACTGCATGGCAAAGCTATTCCTATTAGACTAGCAAACAGGTATATGCATAACGCAGAGCCACATTATAGGATAATGCATGATTATTAGAAGCAAACCTTTAAAGTGAAGGTGAATTTTTAGGAAGTTAGCGCCAATGTAAATTTTACACCTTTTAATGAAGGACATTTCTATAAGTAGTCTTATGACAAGTAAATTCAACAGGTTTTTGATTATTGTGGCCTATTTATTTCTTCTTTAAAATATTAATAAATTAACAAATATATATTGTTTAGACAGGTCAGCAAAAGTCAATATAGATAAAAAAATCAATTTGGGAAACTTTTTTTAAAAATACAAAAATTAATAAAATTAGAAATAATAATTATTATAATTTATTATGTAAATGCGAGAATGATGTGGATTATATGTGTGCATAATTAAAAATATTTAAACACATTTATAATCGCAATTGATTTATAGATTAAGTCTAATTATATATTATATAAATATTTTTTATATATATTTATATATATATGTATGTATGTATATATATATATATATAAATATATAAATATATATCTATATATATATATATATATATATATATAGATATATAGATATATGTATATATATAAAATATCATATTTGCTAAATAGATCATCCTCTCACATGCGCATAAAAACGAGTGGTCACTCACCCTCTGATTGTACCTTTCCTAAAATCCTCTTCCTCCTCCCCTTCAATTTAATAAGGGATATCTGATGGCCTTGCAGCATTCAGGTGTCACTGTTCTACCCCAACCAGGCGCTCTATCATTCATGCAGCGGGTCAGTTCAATTCTATAGTATCATTTCCATATGATACACTGATAGCAGTCCACAGTGAAATAGCTGAATCAAGCCTTGGACTGTCAGCCTGACAGCTGGGACAGTTCCTGCTGCGGCTTACTTGTTAATCAATGTATTACACGGATATTTTACAAACATGGAGACTAACCGGCTCAGACCATGGAGAGTAAGATTACGACAATCAGACATTCAAATTAAAAGATTTTCGCAAGGTGGGGGGAATCGGCTCAATATTTTTAGCATTTCCTCCCATTAAAATAAATTTAATTTCTATTCTCCTATGAAAAGGAATTATGAGATTCATTTTAATCTGCTTAGTCACATGCTTAAGTAATAAAATTGTTTTCTTTTTAATAGTTTCTGCAGCATTCGGCAACAGAGTAAAAATAATACAACAGGACATAAAATATATATATCTTTTTTTTTTTTACTTGGAGTGTATACTTATATATACAGCGTGATAGACAATAGTTATTATTAGAAATATAAAAAAAGACACAAAAGCCGAAAAATTGCTGTCATTTTAATGAGTCAATTAATTAATGCTTTGCAGAAAATATCTGTGCATGAAGTTTGAAGAGGCGCAATTAAATAGAGACAAATACAAATATTTACATAGCACTCATCAATCTTCTTTAATAGAGGGGATTTTCTGCTTCGGCACATTACTGCAAAAAGTGTCACACAGAATTCTCCCTGTCACCGCTAAATGCAGCTCCAGGCAGAATCTTTAAAAAATACTAACATGTACAAAATGCATTTGTGAGGAAGAAGGGGTATGTCATTCAATCTTTTACACACGTTACCACCCTATATTATCTGAGCAGGGAGCTGGAAAATATCACTGAAGCATCACTTATTTTGAACACCTTCGGTATAGAAAAGGTTAACTCAATAATGGGCAAAATATCTATAAAAACATTCTCAAAAATAGTAAATTACCATGCGGTACAAATAAATCTATCTATCTCATATCTATCTATCTAGCTAATATCTGTCTATTTAATATCTATTTCATATCTATCTATCTACCTACTTATCTATCTCCTATCTATCTATCTATCTATCTATCTATCTATCTATCTATCTATCTATCTATCTATCTCATATCTATCTATCTATCTATCTCATATCTATCTATCTATCTATCTATCTCCTATTTATCTATCTATCTATCTATCTATCTATCTATCTATCTGTCTCATATCTATCTATCTAATATCTATCTATCTAATATCTGTCTATCTATTTAATCTCTATTTCATATCTATCTAACTGATATCTATCTCATATCTATCTATCTGATATCTATCTATCTGATATCTATCTATCTATCTATCTATCTATCTATCTATCTATCTATCTATCTATCTATCTATCTATCATCTATCATCTATCCATCTATCTATCTCATATCTATCTATCTTTCTCATACCTATCTATCTATCTCATATCTATCTATCTCTCTATCCATCTATCTATCTCATATCTTTCTATCTATCTATCTCTCTCTCTATCTCATATCTTTCTATCTATCTATCTATCTATCTAGCTCACCTCTGTCACACGTATTTTTAAAAATTCATATACATAAATGCACACAGCTATAAATATATGACTAGTATTCTATGTGTATATAGTATACAATATTAAATTGTATTATTATTTTTATTGCTACCGGTATTTTAATAAATTTGAATATTTTTTGTTACATTTAACACATAAATTAGTCCACCATTTTAAAAAAAACACATTCTTCATTTTCCTAAACTTTGTGCTTCCTTTAGTTATTTTATGCAACTACCAATTTTTGAGAGTCACTGAAAATACTCAGATTGGGCTACAAACATTTTTCTTCTTTTTTTTTTTAGCTTTTGCCAACTCTGTTTGGAAAGTTGCTGAATAAAGATGGTAGGCCGCCGTAACATTTTCAAAATGACTCTCAACTCCAGATTACCACAGGTTAATCCTGAATATTATATGTAGTGATGTTTGGCTTTAGCATTGCTTTAGGTCTTATTTCTAATGACCCCGATTTACTAACGTTGCCTATGCTTCTATGTCTTGGTGATCTTCAAAAAAAAAACCACCGACCCACCGATGTTCCGTTCTATAATTGGAAATGTTGACTCAATCTACATGGAGGTAGAGATCCTGGTTGAAGGAATGACAGATTCCAAGCAGCACCGAAGCTGTTAATGTTCATGTACACTGTCAGGAACCGAGTTATTGCTTGCCATTTAAACAGGTAGTGTGCTCGCTTCCTGGAGAGATTTTGATATTTCTGAGGTACATCATATAATCACTAACAAGGTAAGGAGCTACATACATCTAGGTCTCCTGTGCTGGCATATCATGTTAATTTTGTTCCCTTTCTCGCTCTCAACTCAACACGTGACTGAAAGAGAAAGGTCACATCTTCTGTCGCTTCTGCCTGACGAATTCTCAGAGACACTGGGCACGGAACTGCAGATAGTTAAAGGCAGCTGAGCAAAGCAATCAGCCATTTTCTGTATGAATCGTAAAAAAAAAAAAAACACCCTCCATCTTGGGCTAAGGCAAGTGATTAGATGCCTAGCAGACTCCCCACACCCAAACCATTTATTACACATTTCTCCAACCTTTTATCCTCATACCGCTATTTTCTTTTTCGCACTAAGAGATATTTTAGCAAAATTAGGAACCAAAGGTCTATGAACGCTGCAGAAAGCAGTCAGGATTGTTTCCGGCTTACATAGTCAAAACTAGCTAGGCATAGTTAGGAAAGAACAATCTTCATGAGGAAGATAAAAAGAAGCTCTGAAGATCTACAATTTTACTGATGGCCATTATTTTAGGTCACCCCATAATGGATCCTATTGACCCCATATTTAAAAAACAATCTCCTTGGGAATCATTGCAGATGTTACAGTTTGAATCAATTGCCATCAGTCTGCAGAGGAAAAAACATTCCAATGCCAACACTGTAGCAAGTAAAAAAAAAAACGAATCACCAATTGGTAATAAGCAGAAATACACATATACATAAATGCAGATTTGGATAGCCCCACTAGAGTACCAAAGGAACCTCCTCTAGGGTGAAGCTCTAACTGAATAATGGGTCTCAAAGATCCAGCAGAAGACAACACCATTTGGAGGCTACTTTAGAGCTAATCACTTGCCATTAGGATCTATAGTTGACATGTCTTGAGTGTGTAATCATAGCAAGCGTGATTACTAGAGATGAGTGAACGTGCTCGTTTAGAGCAATTACTCGATCAAGCATCGCTTTTTTTGAGTAACTACCTAATCGGGCGAAAAGATTCGGGGGGCGCCGGGGGTGAGGAGCGGGGTTGCAGGGGTAAGCGGGGAGGGGGGGAGAGAGAGAGCTTCCCTCTGTTCCCCCTTGTTACCCACCACTCCACCCCGCCACCTCCCGCCCCCCCCGGCGCCCCTTGAATCTTTTGCCAGAGTAGGCAGTTACTCGAAAAAAGTGATGCTCGTTCGAGTAATTGCCCTAAACGAGCATGTTCGCTCATCTCTAATGATTACAAAGCAGTGGTGTGCACATGTGCTGCATAACTGGAAGTTGGGATCTCAAAAAAGTTTGCCTTGGTGGTCTCAAAGGCCTTAAAGTAAAAGTTGTTTAAACCTCTATACTTGTCAGATGAAGATCTTTTTGTAAGTAATCGTAATACGAATATGCAGGTTGATTGTTGAAATGAGATTAATGGATCAACAACACAGGAGGCTAGACAGGCTGGACTAGATGGACATTGTCTTCCTTCAGCCTTACAAACTATGTTACTATGTTACTATGTAGGCCAGTCTTAAGGCGAATCCAGATAGGATTAAACTGTAAGTGAGACCGCTTCTTATTCTAGGATAAAAATGGACAGATCGAGAAACTGTAAAGGGATTTTCCCATAGTTGGTCAATGGCTGCCCTGTGTATATGCTAATAAATATCTTTCAAGACGTTGCCATTAACTTTTGAAATACAGAAGCAAGAAGGGAGAGCAGAAGAGACAATACATCCGCTGAAGAAATAACGTATTGTTCATAACTTCCTCTGTATAAGCAATTAGGTTCTAAAGGAGAAATATGCTGAAAATATTTTCTAATTTGTCACATATACATATAAAAAGGTAATACTGGACAAGTTTATGTTCTCAGACCTCAACTGATTTTTAGAATTAACAGCCACAATAAAGAATAAAGGGCTACTTCGAGACTAGAAAACAATGGGATGGAATAAACAAAACAAGCACTAATCACTCCTGGTTCAGTACTGTCACCCTGGTCCCTGCCACTCTGGTCCTGCAGAAGTGGTCACGTGCCATTCATTGTTCATGTGACCATTACAGCCAATCACTTGCTTCAGCAGTCATGTGCCTTTAATGACAGTATTCCCGCTGAAACCAGTGAACAATAAAGCTGCAGGAGCTTCAAGGACCAAAGCAGCAGGGACTATGCTGAACCAGTGGACGATTTATTGGGTGATTAGTGCTTACTTTATATTTTAGCCCATTCCCTGCCCATAATTTTATTCTTTTAAGTCCCATAAAACCCCTTCAAACCCCACTTTGGCACTGCTCAGAGACTTCTTCTGCCAAAAACTAATCCAACATTCTAAGCAAATGAGTATCTGGATGATAGTTTTCAGTAACATAAATTTCTGTGTGGTGCCAAAGGGGGCTAAGCCGGCTCCAGAGGTCATAATTTGTGTAAATCGAAAAAAAACACACTGATCTTTAAAACGATTCTAACATATATCAAAATACAACATTTTTCATTTAGCGGCATAATTTACCAGTAAACATTGACTAATTCAGACGTAAATGAATTCCAAGAAAGGGCACCATGGTTATACTTAGTAGTAGCAGTAAATCATAATAGTAATGCAAGAGGTAGACAGGCACAGATCCAAGATATCCAGTTTATTGACAGAATAACCTTTCAAGCAGTCTTAATTACCGAGCGTCAAATGCTGGAGACTACCAAATAGTATATAAGGGCATTATCTTACAAAGTGGGATCATGATGCTGCTCATTAATAGCTAAATTCAAACTATTAGCCGGAACAAGTCCTTGCCCAATCACAGCTACGTGGAGGAAATGCAGTGACAACTGAGTTCTTGCCCATTCCTAAAGAACTGGACTTGTCACTTTTCCCAATAAGTGTTTGAAATCTAGAACGATACATTTTACCTTTCAAGTAGAGGTAAGTATGACCGTTATGTCAAACAGAGAGCTGCACTTGAATTAGGTGCTATGCACATTGCCTTCAAGCCTTACATTTGGTGTATAGGCTGGGTAAAACTCCTGACGTATACATGAAAGGTATCCATAGGGCTCCATTTACCCGATGAGACCTATTAGCCTCTGTTGGGGTGGTATGCTTAGAATAACTTTTTGAACTGTACAGGAAAGTTTAGCAAACTTTCTTATACATAGAGCCACTACAAAAAAAATACCGAGTGATATAAAGTTTTTGACAATGGACTCCTATGGGCAACATAGGTCGAAGCTCTTCATCAGAGGTATAAGACAGGAAATGTTTCCGCTGTATAGCTCTGATGGGAAGACTGATTGCAATGTGCACGAAGCCATAGAAAATACAAGTTCGACCATTCATTCTCTAGGATTATTGTTTCTGAACACATACATGGTTGTGCTGGGAAAGGTATCACAAATTGATATTGAACCCTAAATTAAGAAATACGAATTATTTGTAACTCAACTCAATCAACAAAATCCAGGTGTAGAAATGGTAATATTTCATGATGTGCGTGAGATGATATGGAATATTGTGCTTCCTTCTACATACCCATCAAACATCATCAATAAACTCAAGAGACAGTTCCAGACGGTAAATATGAACACTATTCTCAACTTTGAGGCATGATGAGCGTGAAATTCAGAATATGGTATATTTCAACAGAATCATCTCTTACATGTTCGTATTATGACTGTAAGCTCCAGGCTCTAGCATGTCTACTGATAAAACTATAGGCTACTGGGGATCCCAGTCTTGCATCTGCATTATGGATACTAAATGTAGGGTATCTGAAACCAGCCGAAATTGTGCTTGGAAGTGGGAAAATCTAATTTTTTATGCTATTTTTAAAAATTTCTTTACCAGTTAAATTAGAAAAGTTTATTGTACCATTGAGGTTACTATAACTTTTCTAAATTGCTCTTTAACTTATCAGCACTTATGCCTGGTCATAGTAATAAAATAAAGCCAACAGATCCTTACCTTTTACTACAAGTTTGAGTGGGTTCCTATGGTAGTAGATATTTGTGCTTCCTCTTTACATCCCTCTGAGCAGCTCACTTACTGTCTAGAAATAAATAATGTAACGTAAAAACATGGCAGACTGACAAGCAGAAACATATTTCCTCCTGTCGGTAAGTGTAAGTTATAAACTTGTGATTCCTGCCTGGTTTCACTAGTGACAGGCATGACTCCCAAAGGGTTAGCCCCCACCTCCGACGGAAAGAAAGTATTGATGTTCTAGTGACATATTGGAAGACAACTACATTTTTCAGAAATAATTTAAGGTAATTTCTTTAAAAACGAAGATAATTGGTGCGGAGGGAATACATCTCCAGGGTTTGAACAACTTGTGTGGGTGAAGAAACCATAAAACACACTTGATATCAGGAAAAAGCTTGACTGCCATAAGACACCTGTCTGTCCTTCGACAAACTGTAAGTTGCCAAGAATTCATAGAACTAACTGGTTGTTCGTGGACAAGGAAAATCTTTCTTTTTTTATATAAAAAAATGTTCACTTTCTAAATTTTGCATGTTTGGTCATGTGTTATATATACTACATATATACCTATTTACATTTTCCTACAGTTGAGATGGGCAAATGACTATGTCTCTAGTTGGCCATAAGTGGCCACCTTAGAGAAAAAGTTACTTAGACGACAAACCCAGATGACAACCCCAAAAAGATTTCGGACTGTACCACCAGATAGAGTAGGCTTTGGTACCTGAAAAGTATGTATGCATGTTTGAAAAAAAGCTAATTATTTTATGGCCAGCTAATCCAAGAGCTGTTTATATTTTATAGAAGAACAACTAAAAAAAGTTATGTTTTAGGTGTTTTTAGTTGTGCTCTACGTATCAGATTTTTCTTGATACTTAGCATTTAGAGCCGAGATTGACAACCTTTTTTGAAATATGACGTGATGTTGTTAAAAGGGAAACCATATATTTAAGGTACATGCATGGCCAAGTCATATGGCTCTGGTGTTAACCCACTGATATGAATTTGAACCTCGGGCCACATTTCAGTAACCGTACAACATCTTTGCTGCTGTTCAGGCATATTGGTATTTCAAGGTACCACCAGCTTGGGAGCCACATGCAAGGGTTCCTGAGCCACCATTTGGGGAACACTGGTCTATTGCGATTGTGTGTAAAAAATGTAAGTGTTGGCCAAAAAATTTTAAAGTTGGGCATTTATATCAACATGCTTTATTTTGATGCCAACCAGTCGTTACTCTGAAACCCTTATGTGTCCATTACTTCTTTATTCTGTCCCCTCCGAAAACGCACGCCATGTCGAAAAAAATGTAAAACTATTTCTTCTATAATTTTATCTCTTCCTCCTTTTTTTTCACTTCCCCACTGTCCCTGCATTTTCTCTCCTTCACACCACTGACATAAAATTCTCTTCCCAGCATTATGTACCATCATTCTATAAATGACTGACTCTCTGCATGCAACTTCCAAACTATTTGACATGCCATAATGTATTTATCGGAGTTGCTGAATATTTTATGCAAATTAAATGATGCAAAATTGTATACGGTATACTCTTTAGATGCCAGGCATAAGCTGCTTACGTTCAGATGTCATACTTGTTTAGTCAATTGTCTTGTGCGCTTCAATGACAATGTAGGCACTTTATCGAACACTTACTAATTATTCATTGTTCGTACAGTTCAAGGTTATTTTGATTCAATAATAAAAAAAATCTAAAATGAATAAATTGTAAAAAAAATAAAAAATATCAAAACAAATTATGGAAAAAAAATCTATATATGTATTTATATAATTCTATGTATGCACATACTATACAGTAACTACAGCATACAAATAGAATAATCAAAACTGAAAGGATAAGCTACCTACACAGCTGAAAATGCATTGCTTTAGTACAGTAAATGGAAAATGGAAAACTAAGATTGTATAGCCTCCATCGAATAGGCTCAGAAATTTACTAAACAATAACCAGCCAGACTCCTCTTTGTTCTCATTCCCACCCCCACTGCAGCAAAAAAAAATAAATAGCCAACTGCCTTCACGTGTCATCAAAGGCGCACATCTATCACTGCGGTATGGGGAGAGCATGATCCAATTTACGAGTGGGTCGCAGTATGAAGTCTCCGGTCAGAATGACATCTCTCTGTCTGCACAGGCTGACTCAGGCAGGGATGGTTAGCTTAAATACTGTAGAAACACGTTGTAGTTGTACTATAATTTACAGGTCGATACAATAGACACAAGGAATAAAAACATCTCTTGCCACTCTCTTTCCTTTTTCACACCATCAAGTATCATTCGGAAAATGCTGCGTAAGAAAACAACAATTAAACACCTTGTGGCACGTCCGACTGGAGAGGGATATTTTAATTTTGTGCACATAGCTGAAAATAGTCGATGTGTAACGCACCCTGGACCCCACATGGGGAGACGTAGGGCTTTACATATAAAGGACATACTTCCAAATTGATTTAATCTATTTACTTGCCAACATTCATAAATCTAAATTTTAGGCAATTCGATTTTTTTCGCACAGTGCATTTAATGTGAATGTGTCATCAGGCAATGACCTATTGTGTAGCTCAGGTTTTTATGTAAAAAAATTATTTTTTGACTTTTTGGTGAATTAAAAAAAAAACATGGATCTTAGGCCTCGTTTACATAAGCGTGCATTTGCGTGCGCATATGCGCGCACAAATCCAAGGATGTGTCAAAACACGTGTGAATGAAGCTCCGTGCACATTGCTTTCAATGGGGCCGCCGCTGTTGGCAGGGGCCCTATTGAAAGCAATGGGCTGCCAATAACTCCTGCAGGGATTTAAATATAAGCCTTTCCCTGAAAATCATCCCTAATGTGTAAAAAAATTTTAAAATATATACTCACCACTCCGCCGCTGTCAGGGCTCAGAGTGTCTAGTCACTTGGTCCCCTTGCACTGCTCTGAAGCTCTTTCAGCATAATTCAATGAATGGCTGAGCGCTGCCTGTGATTGGCTGAGCGCTGTGACCAGTCACAGGCAGCGCTCAGCTGTCATTCAATGAATGGCTGCACACTGCCTGTGATTAGCTGAGTGCTGTGACCAATCACAGGCAGCGCTCAGCTGTCATTCAATGAATGGCTGAGTGCTGCCTGTGATTGGCTGATTTCTTAGCCAATCAGAAACAACCTTTTCAGCAGGAGGGGGTTGAAACCAATGGGAGAACAGCATGATCCTCTGCCACAGCTGCGACAGCTGTGGGAGGGGATTTTTTACTCCCTGCTGGGAGTGCCATAATTACTGAACACTGTGACAGTGCTGTCACAGTGTTCAGTGATGAGGGGACTTCCCGTGGGGAATATTGATGCAAAGCAACTATGTGCACGCATGCCCTATCTTTTGCAGGTGCGCGCGTTTGCAAGCCTGTAAAACACAGACATGTGAACACATCATAGGAAACCAATGGTTCTAATAGACGCGTGGTTATGTGCACACATAAACACACTTGTCTGAAAGAGCCCTTAGGGCTCTTTCATACGAGCGTAGGCATTTTTGTTTTTCACGTCCACGTCGTTTATTGGCATGAATGGACATTTTTCCCCGAACGAGGCTAGCGTTTTTTCCCCCATTCATACAACCGTTAGCGTTGTTTTTAGCAAACAAATACGTTCAACCCCAGAAAACCCTTGCTCTGCAAAAATCTGTGGGATGCCTTCCAATGCCTATATAGAGGCACCTGTAAGCTTTTTACTGCTTTGGATGCTGCCAAGATGCCTCCCCCACCTTTTCTTTATCCAGCTCTCACAGGTGTCTATGGGAGCCGCCAATGTATATTTATAGTTATCTCACTTTCTTCACAGTCAGGATTACAATGAACAGTAACACCTCTATGTTTATAACATAGGATCCACCATTCACAATAGGTGATGCTCACAGCTCACCTCCTCTCCCACCCTGCATATGTTATAGAGCCTGTCCAAAACACTATACTATAGAAGTCAATGAGACCCCCTCCTGACAATTGTTTCTATGGCCTATGAGGTTGCTGAAAGTAAATCTCTAACTGCTGTTAATTGCAGCTATAGGGAGGTGGCCACCCCCATAGTCCTGTACTAAAAGATAAAATAATAAAAATCTACAATTGGTAAAATAAAAACACATTATAAAAACAGAATAAGTGTTACTGTGATTTTAATGAATAAAAAAAAACCTAATATATCTGCTTTAACACTATGATTACTGATGGGGTCAATTTAACCCTATGCACTGATAGGATTTTACATAACTGTTTTTTTTATTGCTGTTACAAGCGTAAAATTTCTTGTATTTTATTAATTCTGTCTGCTAATGGAAACATTCGATTGCTTTGCTCTAGCACAAAATGACCTGAAAACCATAGAAATAACACAGGGGTCAAAATGACCCCAAGCACAATTTATGTAGTAGATAGGGATCCTAGTATTAAAAAAACTCCTTCTAAACTGGAAGAACCAACTGTTAGTGATGTTACCATTAATCAGTGTTGGCAAAATCCTTTGGGTTCCTATTCTTCCCTGGCTTCCTGCTGAGTGGCTCCACTTACAGATTAATAGTAGTTGGTGACAGAGAATCCGACATAATTTATAGTTGTCCAACAGCAAAAAAATATTGAAATATTCTCAACATGCTGTAAAAACATAAAAAAGACATACTGATCTCACCCAATCCCCGCAATTCCCATTTCGATGGTTTCCAGTCACTCAACACTTCCTACTTTTTGCTGCAGCAATTAAATCCCGAAATAGGGACATGTGACTGCTCAAGCCAACCACCAGCTGTAGAAGGGCCCTTCTTCGACCAGTGATTGGCTGCAATTGCTCACATCACTGTGTTGGGAAGTAGATATTGACAGGGGACCGGGCACCATGCCTTGTTTATGTTCCTTCAGCATGGAGATCCATGTTCAAAATAACCTTTTTTTTGCTGAGAAACCCATTTAAGTTTGAGGTGCGGGGGGGGGGGGGGGGGGATAAACTAGGGAGTGAAGTAAAGTGTAAGCTTGAGTTTCACATTTAGGAATAGACGTAAGGGAGGCAATGGATTGCAGAGTTTTTACTATTACAGGGCTCAAAATCGCATTTCAACCACAGACATAGAAATAAATCATAAAATTCTGTCTGTCTGCAGCCACCACTAGGGGGAGCTTAGGGGCTGACTACATATAGCTCCTATACATCCCAATACATTCTTCCTATGTTCTTAAGCTCCAAGTAGAGATTTTTCATTTATATCTTTATGTGACTGGAATCAGGAGATATGGAGTTCCATAACAGACAAATAGTACGATGGTCCCTGTAAAATTATACATGGAACTTGTGCTTTGTGTCTATACACTGAATGAAGCCCCAGCCACTGGTTCCTAAACAACGTGATGTATCAATTATCTGCTTGCAAACAGCAATGTTAATGTCCAGCTGGGAAACTATCAATTCACTAGAAGGCTTTCAGTCTGTTACAGTATGTTACGTCTACAGATGTAGCAAAGTTTAACTTGACACATGTTAAATAAACTATGGCCAGAACTTTTTCTTGCCTTTTCAATGGCTTTTGTTAAGATAAGCAAGTTATCACGGCTGGGTTAAAATTTGCTACATCTGCAATTATTAGTCAAGTTATTTGGGCAAGTACAAGTTATTGGGTTTTCCCAAGTTATATTAATAATGGGCATAGAGCAAGGAACCTGTCAGCTCAAATATGCTGCCAAACTGCCGGCATGACGTTATAGAGCAGAAGCAGCCGAACTGATATATAGTTTTATGGGGAAAGATTCACTATAACTTGTATTTTATTCATTTAAACCTCTGCCCATCCCGAGCTGATCAGCCCAATGGGCGGGTCTATCAGTGATTAATTACTGACTTTAGTGGTATAAGGCCTGAGACTGCTGAGGTTATTGATTGGCTGTGGCAGTCAAATGTATGCATACTTAACATCCCTAGTGCAGTCAACATAAACTAGACTGCTGGGGAGGACGGGAGCAGTAGTGCTAGATTAACCCTCTCCAATCCACTGTCTGACGTATAAAGACATTATGATTTAAGGCTGTACAGCTCCGATGTTGGAAGACGTCCGTCGGGGTTCTCTTACTGTATATTGCCAGCCTCGCTGCTGTCGGAGCCTATCCAACGTGTTACGTCATGCAATACTGGCTTTAGCCAGCATATAGCGCCATTGTATAACAGCAGAAAAAGAGTAAGACCCCTGGGAAATCCAGGATACAAATCGGATTGGAAAGGGTTAATGGGGCAATGGAGTGGTAAATATGCTTTAGTCTGCCTGCACACGAATGGATTTTGGCTGCGCAATGCGGATCCGCAGCGGATACCATCCATAGCAAGTGGAAGAAAAATCACAGCATGCTCCATTTTTGTGTGGGTATCTTGCACAATGCAATCAATAGAAGCCATCGGAACTGTGGCCTGTCCGCAATTAACATTGTGGACAGGTCGTGGATTCCGTGTCATTGCCTAGTACCAGAGCGAGGAAAAGAAAATTGAAAAAACAAATCTGTACTGCGCATGTCCAACAGTGCGCCGCTAAGTCTATCCGCACTGCAGATGAAGAAGCAAAAATGCAGGTATGCGTGGACGCCGCTACTGTCAGGGTCGGATTCCACTGCGGGCTCCACATGCAGAATCCGGCTCTGCCATGTGCAGGTGGCCTTAGGGTGAATGCACACCGGCGGATTTGAATTGCGGAATTCGAAGAGGGTGACCGCCTCTGGATTTTCTCGCAAAAAGTTGCGGTTTCCGCTCACGGATGAAAAATCGTGGCGCGCTCCATTTTCCTACGGATTCTGCATGAACGGCTTCTATTGAAGTCAGTGGAAGCCATCCGACCTGTCCACAATGCCCTAACCGCAGCCCATCCATTGATTCCGCAGGAAACGTAGCTGCTTAAAAAAAAATCTGTACTGTGTATGTCCGACGGCGAGCCATGCGGAGCATTCGCAGTACAGAAAAGAAGAAGCAAATACAGGTACTCGCAGATGCCGGCTGGGCACAGGGCCAGATTCTGCTGCGGGCTCCTGCATGCGGAATCCGACCCACCGGTGTAGATGCGGCCTAAAGCCGTATTTCCACGGGCGAGCACGATACTGGTCCAAGGAAATCGGACGGACATTGTACTCGCAATTCTCCCTGCAATTCTCCCTGCAATTGCAATGGGTTTTGCAAGAAAAATGCATTTCATTACATCGCTGTGCAGGGAAAAAAAAAATTTGCATTGTACTCACATGAAAGTTGCATCTGCATGGGAGTGCCGAGCAAATTTTTTCTTTTGCTCCTACAAAAATTAATAGCCGATAGCGCCCACAAAACAGGACGCTACAACCTTTCTATCTCGCCACATTGCTGCAAGAGAAAAATCGCCCTTGTCCATACACCAATAGAAAATAATGGGTTATTCTAATGCGCCAGTTCAATGCGTCTCGCAGTTGCACAGAGCTTGTGTTTTTTTTCTCACCTGCGTAAATACGGCCTCAGTTGTTGCTTTTAGCACTTTCATGTCCACTGCCTATTATTTACATAACTAGGAATAGCCCTTTAAGGCAGGAGACTTCTGTCTGCATATATTCACAAATACATAGTATATACCTGTGATGCCCAGTGCTAATCATGCCCATATGGTGATGTGTGCACCAATGCTTTGCTCTATTAAATATGAGATGTTATCCGCAAGCACAAAACTCCAAGCTCAGACGACGTTCCTGAGCCAACGGCGGCTGTGACAGTGAATAATGCAGCCACTTTCAGCTCAGTCATATTGTTCTAATTTAGAGATGGACAAGGCAGCAATAATATCTTTTTGAGGAATAGTTTTTTTGGAACACAAATGGAATAGCCTTGTAGGAGAAGTGGAAAGACTAATACGGAAAGAGACCTGAATTTAAATAAGGCTGTGGATTATAGAATTATAGATTTAGTGCGCCAATTTATCTTGCAGTTACAAGGTTACTGTATTCCTTTTACACAGTTGAGTCTCAAGATATCTGTAAAATGGTCCCAGTGAATGGTCCGAAAGGGAGATTTGTACAGGCAGCATAGAATGAAACATTAGAACAGCGTGTAAGCTATCTATCTATCTATCTATCTATCTATCTATCTATCTATCTATCTATCTATCTATCTATCTATCTATCTATCTATCTCATATCTATCTATCTATCTATCTAATATCTATCTATCTATTAATCCACTATCTATCTATCTAATATCTATCTATCTCATATCTATCTATCTATCTATCTATCCATCTACTATCTATGTATCTTCCTCATATCTATCTATTGATCTATCTATCTCATATCTATCTATTTCATATCTATCTATCTATCTATCTCTCTCTCATATCTATCTATATATCCATCTACTATCTATCTTCCTCATATCTTCCTCATATTGATCTATCTCATATCTATCTATTTCATATATATTTATCTATCTATCTATATATCCATCATCTATCTGTCTATCTATCTATCTATCTATCTATCTATCTATCTATCTATCCATCCACTATCTATCTATCTATCTATCTCATATCTATCTATCTATCTATCTATCTATCTATCTATCTATCTATCTATCTATCTATCTATCCATCCACTATCTATCTATCTTTCTATCTAGTACTACTATCTTCTTACCTCTAATCTTCTTACTATCTTCTTACGTCGGGCAAACAATGCCTGTCACTCGTCTCCGCACATACTCGCTCTCCTGCTGTCACACGGGAGCTAGTATCGTTAGCTCTCAGCAAGGAGGCTGCAGGAGATTTCTCTCCTTGCGCTCCCCCGCCCCTCTCCATTGACTTAATATAGCCGGCGTTCAATACTGAATGGCTGCTATTTACACTGAACGATGAGTGATCAGCTCATCGCCCATCGTTTGTGCAGCATAAATGATGGACGATTAGCTGATCACTCATCATTCAGTGTAAATATGTTAAGTCGATGGAGAGGGTCGGGGGAGAGTGAGGAGAAAAAAATCCCCTCCGGCCGCCCCGCTGTGAGCCAGCGATACTAGCTCCTGTGCAGCAGCACGAGAGTGAGTATGTGCGGGGACGGGTGTCGGGCATCGTTTGTGGGGACTTAGTTGCTTCCTCAGGCAGCAGAACAGAAGTATAACATGAAACTCTGGGGCCACAATCCAAAATCTGTACCATGCTCCAACTTATCATGTGTCATTTAGAATACTGGTGTATTTTTGTGGTAGAGGGGCCTTTGGACCTTTTCAGCGCCTAGGTGTGACTGCTACCTCCACACGCCTATAGCTACACCTGTACACCAGAACCAATTTTGACCACAATTTGTGCCTAGCGTAGCCCACCATCCCAAAATTTGCATTTTGTCACCATAACTTTATTGTTTCAAAACTAAAAAAAAGTGCACATAACATCAATATAATCAAAAATACTCTTTAATGGCCGCATTTTAAAACATTATAGCTTTTATTGGTTCCATTTTATGGTACATATGACTTTTTAATCACTTTCTACAATTATTTTTTTGCTTAGGGCTTAATAAGCATCAAAGAATGGCAAGCCCCTGTGCTGTCATTGCAGCTTATTCGCACCACACGATTGGTTCATGGGGCAAACTATGGAAAACCAGACGGGCCGCTCTTAAAGCTAATAGATTAGATGCGGCGGTTGCATAAACCAAAGCATCTAAGTGGTTAAACGGCCATGACTGGGGCTAATCCCAATTGTTGCTGGTGGGTCTGGTGGGTCTCAGCTGTTTTATTCAGCCAGTCCCCACCAGGTATGGGGTGAGGTTGGCTGCTGAACCTGCTCTATATTCCCCTGCGACCCATGACCGATATATCCGTCATAAGTCATTAAGGGGTGGTTGTCATTTTCTGTTCAGTGGAGGGTCTCTGAAAAGTGATCAATGCAGAATTGCCATAGTCAGTGACCAAAGATAATATATAGTTGACCACTAAACTGGGGCCTAAGTAGACTTTGCTAGGACCACACACGCGTCCGGCAGCTGCAATGAATAAAATCCTATCCTCGCCCATTTTCGGAATAAAGACAAATAGAATCGGATGGCATTAAATGGGCATTTTCAGGAGTAAGAGAAAACAAACAGGATTTATGAAAGACAATTATCGTACAGTATTAAGAGACCATTGGGCTTTTATGAGACGGAGTGTATCCCTTTCACTAATTTTCCTGTTTTTAGAGCACATAACTTGAATTTGTCTCATATACACACATTTACAGCAGAACAAGGGCATTCGGAGAAGCAGAGAAATCATGAAAATCACGTAAAGATGTTTTACAATCAATACTAACAACATTTTCCCGAAGAGTAAGATTAGTGAGACATATCCGCATTGGTTGGCTGCAAACCACAATAATAGTCAGAATACAAATATAGTAATATGTTTATTTTTCCCTGGTGGTTTAGTGCATTATACATATTTTAACACTTTTATATTCTCATAGCTTTATAAAAAAAACAAAAACACAATAAAAAAGTGGCTAAACTGGGACCTATCTGGATCCGTCCAGGAAAGGACGCACTAGTGAGGAGCTCTGAACCTTACTGCCTTTTTCCATAAAATGTATCTTCGAAGGGGTTTTCCCATACTCGAATTTTAATTACCTGTCTGTACGCTTGGTCATCAATATCAGATTTGTTGAGGGCCGACTCCTAGCGGGCCCACCGATCAGCTGTTTGAAGAAGTCGCAGCACTTTGGCGAGTGCTGCACTATTTTTACTAGAAACCAAGCACACTACCACACATTGTATAGCGGCTGTATTCACTTGAATGAGTCTGAGATGCAGAAAGCCCATGTGATGGATGGTATGAACACATCGGCAACAGCTCACAACCCACTCAGTCCAATTTCTGATTTCTAGCTTTTATTCCACCTTTTTGATGTTTTTATAGGTCAAGATGGAATGCTGTTTTTTCCATGTGATGGATGGACATGATATCACAGGCCAATGGAAAGACCACAAAGCTCTCCTGAGTGCGGCAGCCTCTGCACACCGCTGATTGACGGGGTTAACGAGAGTCAGACTCCTACCGATCAGATATTGATGGTCTATGGGTTTTGAAAACTCAAATTACGCTTTCAACTAGGCAGATAACTGAGAAAGCTTGGTGACAACAATTGTGGAGGTTGTAATGAAAACAATTAGAGGGTGTCATAAAAAGTAACTCTAGGAGAAAAAACCTGAGCTCCAATGCAAAGTCTGTAGCAGGGCTCCTACAACTATTACTGGTCATTATAATACCGATCTGGTTATAACCTCAACCTCCGCACCCCCAATGACTTAGATTTCATATACTCAGATTGTAAAATGTCTATGGTCAGTTGAAGGCCTTGTGGAAAGTAGAGACTGTTATAGAGTCGTTTCCAGTTTGGGCAAGGACTTCACCTGATGTTACAACAGACTATAGTACAGTATTTTAAAGTACCCCCTTCTATGCAATACATAAAATAAAAGTTTAAAAAAAAACTCCTGGCACTAGTGCTGCCAAGTAATAAATAAGGATTTATTTAACTCATATAGCATGTCCAGAAGAAATGTGTTTCATAGATAAACTCTGAAAAAAGGAATATCCCAGAAATGCATTATTTCTAGACATTCTGAATAAAAGACGACATTATTTATGATTTGGCAGCCTGGTGTTTTTAGACTTTTATTATACACAGTATTCTGATACCTGGAGCGATCATTCTGAGGTGATACCTGTGGCACCTTAGGCTCCATTGAAGTTGGACAGAGATTTGCTAACATAGTTGTTGTGACTTTAAAGGGGTTGAACCAAAGCAGAGTTTTATCACCTGTTTGTAGGATTGAGACTCCCACTGATCCCGAAACAGGAGTCACGTTTCCCCTGCCCTCCTGACTGCGGGCTTGCTGCACCCCCCGCAGTGATGAAGAGACTTGAACGGAGCTATGGCCACGTTTGCACAGTGCCTCTCCATTCATTTCAATGGGATTGACGGAGACAGCCAAGCAGTTTGTGCTCGACTATATCTGTCATCCCCATTGAGATGAATAAAGTGGCAGCCACGCGGCAAAGCTCCCTTCATTATGATGTCACTGCCAGCAGGGGAATAACTATAGGGGATGCAGGGGGTGCAGTTGCACCCGGGCCCAGAAGCCTTATGGGCCCCATAAGGCCTCTCTTCTCTATATAGGAAACCCAGTACTATGAATAAAGCATTATAGTTGGGGGCCTTGTTACTGATATTGCACTGGGGTCCAGTAGCTTCAAGTTACGCCTCTGATAGCCAGTATAGACGTGACCCAGCAGTGACACATCTATGACCTGCTTTAGACAATTTTTCATTGTGTAAAGGGGCGTATCTTGTCTGGAAGAGGTGTGGCTTCATTAGAAAGGGGTGTGGCTTAAATGCTACATTGTGCATCAAAAATGTGCAAAATGTTGATGCAAAAACTGGTGTAAAACTAAGCCACGTAATAGGCAGTATAACCTTCGACAGAGCTATCCAACTATGTACCATATTTACCATCCAGCATGAATCACTAGCTTAAATCTAAAGCGGAAAAAAAGGGTTTGGTATGGTGTTACCCAGTAAAGTAAAGTGGGATTGTTCTCAGTGAGAGAAACCAAGTAATCTTGTAGATATGATACCTCTTAATGGCTAACAAAAAAACATGATGTTAATGCAAGCTTTCGGACCCTTACATTTTGCCTTGATGAAAGACCCAGTGAGGTCCGAAAGCTCGCATTAACATCGCATATTTTAGTTAGCCATTAAAAGGTGTCATAACTACAAGATTACTTGGTTTCTCTTACAGAGAACAATCACACTATCTTAAATCTGGTACACTTTAAGACTGTCTGGTCTAAGGCCCATTTACACCGAGCGATGATCGCTCAAAGATCGCTCAAACGACAGTTTGAGTGACAGCTTTGAGCAATCATTTTGCATAAACTGTTAAGTAGCAACTCATCTACTTAAGAGCAATTAAGTGTGCAGCAATGAAGCCTTAGCTGAAAGCAGTTAACAGCCTGAGGGCTCTTATCTGCTTTCAGTTCCTTTGTACTCCAGCGGGAAACAATGCTATCAGCACTCCCCGTGGAGAACTACTGATAAGGCTGAAGGGCGATTTTTAGTTTGGACTGAATTTAACGATCAGCTAACAGAGCCTGAAAAGTGCACGATGGCCGCGCGTTTAGATGCAACGATTATCACTCAAACCTTCGCATTTAAGCGATTTTTGAGCAATCATCGCTCCGTGTAAATGGGCCCTAAGTATGCACAATTAGCCAGTATTAGTAAATCTGCTCCCGTATGTTTTCTATTCCTCCCTCCATCTCTTCCTCTTTGCTTAAATTTCTTTTTTTCTTACCCTCCTTTTTTCTGTCTCATCTCCCTGTATGGAAAAAATTCCGAAGAGCTGTGTTTTTCTTATACAGCAAACAGGCATGAAATAAGTGGCTGACATATGCCACCGCAGGTCATCCAAGTAAGGCAGCATGTCAGAATTCAAACTGGGCCATCCATCACCAATAGACCAGGAATCAGCCTCAGCCAGACAGCAAGAGCCCAATCTAATGGCTGACCTTCCAAGTACTGGGATTGCTGACAGGAGGAGAAAGAAATTGGAAAAATATTTCATGCATTGCACCCCGGCTACAATAGAACTCGGAGAGATTTGCAGAGAAATCTATTTTCTTAAAAAAAAAAAAAAACCCCAGAACCCATGTGTGACCCAGTTGACTCTTTCGGGCCAGATAACAAGTGGTAGAACGCAGCTCAAGCTGGCTGAGGAATGTCTGAATTGTAGGATGCTGTCGGCAGCGAGGCGACAGCCAACAGCTTTTTCTAATAGACTGGAGGGAGCATGAATCCAAGGAGGATTTACATTACACACACAATGTTTCTGGCTTGGTGAAAGTAAACATGAAAACACATTGCTGTCAGCAACACCCCAACAACAGATGATTAAACCCTCCGCTCGCAGACAAGAGCCATATTTTAATATATTAATCAATGTAGCTGGAGTAATGTGATTTTAATTGTCAGCAGCACATGAGCAAGATGACTAACTGTTATAAAGGATGACAAATACTGAATGTGCTCTGGAAACTATATACATACACCAGACTCCTGTATCCAAGCCCAATGATCATTGGGGCTATATATGCTTTTCCACTGAGCCAGGCATCCCTTAGTTGTTGCTCAGGAGCAATTACCATCATCTTGTATGCCGGCCTATTAATATGAAACATTCATTGCAATTATTCAATAGATGTAAATTATACCTTAGAATAGACTACAAACCAGGGGGTCTGGTAGGATGCCAGAGGAAGACTGCTGCCATCTGTTGTACACTAGTGGTAGTGCAACAACATGGAGCACTGCAAATAGCATAAAAGGAGTGGTTTAAAGGGGGTTTTAACATAACTTTAACAAAACACATTTTCCTATGCCTGCACACCTCGCTTGATTGTCTTTTACACTCTATATGTCTCCTATGTATATTGCACTCCCTTCCATGCACTTCAGGCTGCTGTCTGATATTTATCAATTTTTAGATTTCAACCTGCTATCAATCCTGTGATGTGTCAGCACAACATCACATGACCAGCTAGAACCAGTACCATCTCTGCCTGCTGAGAGCTCAGTGTGATTATCATTACCCATTATATTATATTAAATTAGTTAGGGTGAGTACATACTGTGGAATTTTGGCTGCAGAAATCATTGAATTCAATGATTGGCTGAGCGCTACCTCTGATTGGTTGAGCGCTGTGACCAATCACAGGCAGCACTCAGCTGTCATACAATGAATGGCTGAGCACTGCCCTTGATTGGCTGAGCGCTGTGATCAATCACAGGCAGCGCTCAGCTGTCAGTCAATGAATGGCTGAGTGCTGCCTATGATTAACCACAGCACTCAGCCAATCAGACCAAGCGCTTTGAGGAGGCGGTTATTTTTTAATCCCCGGCCAGGAGAAAGTGCTTCAGAAGAGTGCCAGGGAGCTAGGGAGAAGACGCGCTGGAGCTGGACAGCGGCGGAGAGGTGATGTATATATATTATTTTTTTCTAGCAGCTAGGGATGATTTTCAGGGAAGGGCTTATATTTCAAGCCCTTCCCCGAAAATCACTGCAGGGGTTGCATTCATCCCATTGCTTTTAATGGGGCGGCAGCAGCGCCCGGCCAATTGAAAGCAATAGGAGAACATTGCAATCCTCTGCCACAGGCAGGGGATTCTTTCATCCCCGCGGGGAGTCCCCTTGTCAATGAAAGCTGTGACAGTGCTGTCACAGTGTTCAGTGGTGAGGAGACTCCCTGTAACATCACACGATGTTCTGCGCAGCATGGACCTTCCTGGCGCACGCATATGCTATCTTTTGCAGGTGCAAGTTATTTGCGCCTGTAAAAAATGGACATGTGAACACAACATAGGGAACCAATGGTTCTAATAGATGCAATTTTTTTTGTACACATAGGTGCACCCAAAAAAATCGCTTGTCTGACTTAGGCCTTAAAATGAGTGCATTCCGCTGTGAAAATCTGCACCAAAGTCTGCGTCAAAATCCACATGCAAATTTTGGTACATATTTACTATCTTATGTGTGACCAAACCCTCAAAAACCATAAGTCCGTTTTCCCACGACCGAGAAAATCATGTGTGATTTGTGTATTGCGAAACATACAAATCTCACACAAAGATAAACCCTATTGTTTTGAACAGGGTCATATATATGAGTGATTTTTTTCCCCACATCGCGGTGTGGAAAAAAATTGCGGAATGGCCTATTTTTCGGCGTGCCCTTGGATCGCATCGCATTGCTCATTGTTTTCAATGGGGCTGGCACAACATCACATGGTGTGTGAGGTGCATGTGAGTGCGATGTGGTGGAGGATCACTACTTCTCCAAAATGATGCGATGTGGCTTTAACACAAAAATGCCTCGCATCCGCGGGGACATCTCGCGTTGGCGAGTGTGATATCTGGCTGAGGTTCACAGCCCAATATCGCACTCACCCATGTGAAATTAGCCTAAGTATACAGGGAAGGAGAATGAACTGTCATTATAACTGTGTGACAGAAGCTTTCTAATCATTAGCAGTTATATCATAGGTGTTTCTGTCCCCTCCCTCTGTGAAAAGCCTGTGTGGAATAGTCCATGAATTTTTTTTATATAGGAAGTTCTGGTGACCCCTTGAAAGAACAGAAAGACATGCAATTCCCAAAGGTTCACCATGAGATCACATGACCGAACTGAATAAAATTTGTCAGATAGAAAGGAAAAACTAAACAAGGTTATACTAGCTGACTTATACATACTGGGTGACTAGTTATATAATGAATGAAAAAAAAATCCATGGCATGTCCATTTAAGAGCCATGCTGATATCAGTTAATCTCCTGTTTTCCATTTCAGGTAAAGCTTGCCTTGAAAGGGTTATACTAGTGATGTTAAGTTATCCTGCGGATAGGGTATAACGACCTAATTGGTTGGGGTCTGACCATTGGGACCCTCACTGATTGCCAGAACAGGGGTTCTGTGTCCCCCGAGAGATTGAAAAAATGAATGGAGCAGCAACATGCATGTTCAGCCACTGCTCCGTTCATTTCAGTGGAAGAACTGAAAATAGCCAACTCAGCAATCTCCAGCACTCTCATTGAAGTGAACAGAGTGATGGCCGAGCATGCGCGTTCATTTTGCTAATCTCTTGGGGAATATGGGACCCCTGTTCTGGGCTCAGCGTTCAGGCCCCACTCATTCCTTTTAAATATATTTTCACAGATCAATGAAACAAATCAGTAGATGTCATTGGTGGCAGTCTGTACTTTGTGACCCCTGCCAGTGACTAAAAAGAGGGGGCTGAATTGCTCCTCTTCGCGCAGCGCCACTTTATTTTCTGACTATAAGATCTTCAGAGTCTGTAGTCAGAAATTTCACACCCATTGCAAAGGGACTGTAATGCCCATGTAGTGCTGGTCTAGTGACATGTCGGGACATGTTTTGTTTCAAAGTAGCAATTTTTTTGCCTGTTGTTAATCAGTATATTCAGGCACATATCTGGGAAAACTAGATGACAACCAACTGACAGCTAAGGCCCCCTCTCCACGGGCATTGCGGTATCCCGCTGCGGATCTACGCCCCGGGAGCTGCCACCTGGGAGCAGGAGCCGGCATCAAACATGATGCGCTTACTTTTTTTTTGCATTGTCTTTTCCTTCTCATGCATTTAGAGAGCGTCATACTTGGTTTACAGTCTGTCCTACATTAAAGTTTTAGGCTTGGGAGCACTAATCTGGTTAACATGATTTGCTAAGATTTCAATCCTTCAGTCTGCATGGCCTTGGAGAACGATACAGACATAGAAATCAAACAATAACAAGTGTTTGATGAAAACTAATTACGAAAAGTCTTAATTTCCTAAAAAAACATTCTTTAAAAGAATAAAAGTGTAAAAAAGCGTACATAACCCTGTAATCAAAGGGTTCTCTGTGTAATGCAGGTAGCACAGGTCCTTCAGAGTGAAAAAACAAGGTTAGTCAGCACAAGAGATGAGTGAGCATACTCGCTAAGGGCAATTACTCGATCAAGGATTGCCCTTAGCGAGTACCTGCCCGCTCGGAAGAAAAGGTTCGGCTGCCGGTGGCGGGCGGGGAGCAGCGGGGGAGAGTGGGGAGGAACGGAGGGGAGATCTCTCTCTCCCTCACTCTCCCCTGCTCCCCCCTGCTCACTGACGCAACTCACCTCTCACCCGCGCCGGTAGCCGAACCTTTTCTTACGAGCGGGCAGGTACTCGCTAAGGACAATGCTCGATCGAGCAATTGTCCTTAGCGAGTATGCTCGCTCATCTCTAGTCAGCACCTCCAAAACAAAGGGAAATCAATGTACGCATTAACAACTTGACAAAATAGTCTCAAAAACTTATACATGCTCTTAAAAAACTTATGCATGCTCTTCATTTATTATATATTTTAGTTCTTACATGGACCTATAATGTACTATTGGCTACTCAACAGCCCATTCATTTTTTTTGACGTATTGTGCTGCCAAACATATGATGTTTAGGCTGATCTATATAAGTGATTTACCATCTTTTCCCAATAGTTGTTTGGGAAGACAAATAGGTAAAACCTAAAAAAAAAAAAAAAAGATGTTTATTGACAGCTGAAAAAAAATTTCTTCCTATTTGCATTGAAGATATAACTGGTTCTCCAATTGGTTTTCTATAATTTGAGGTACATCAGTATGACACACTCTGTAGATATCACACATTAATCAGACATAATTAGCACTCTATGTGACAATGATTTGATTTCTACCCTAGCAATAAAAGCTTTGGATGTCGGCATATAGATTCAGCATGTAAATTGATCATTTACCTATTGTTAGAGTGTATCCCCATGAGGAAGGATTTAGGACAAACTATGGCTGCAAAAGGCAGGGGGGTAGAAAAACAGACAAGAAAACCCTCTGCGAGGCTCCGGGATAAAATAGAGAAATAAATTAATTCAATAAAAGCTTTTAAGGGCTGTAATGAAATGTGCTATTAGCAAGAGAGATAATACTGATATTTTGTGTTTTCCTTTGTCTACTGTCAGATGGGTTCGAGCCGAGACACAATACAAAAAAAAGAACATTTTTAAAGGGGTCATACCTGTAATATTGTATCGAGTCGCGCAATGTGCATCTCAATGTGACCATGACACCAGGTCACATATGCCAAGATGAATGTCATCCCTAAATGTCACATAACATTTGACATTCACTGTTAGAGCGCTACCAAATTGGACGACAGGGATAAGGGTGCAGTTTTCAAAATCTCGGAATGCATGGTCTGCAGCTTTGAGGGTTTCTTTAGTTCTATTATTTTGTGGATTTCAATGAGGTAAACGATGATGACATCCAGAGTTGATTTCAGGACCTGGAAGGTACTGTGACATCAGAAGTGGGTTTCACTCAGGTAAGATTCAATGACGTCACAGGTGCATTTTAAAGTCAGCTACTGTGACATCACAAATGGATTTCAGGACCAGTGGGCTACTGTGACGTCACAATTGGATTTTACTCAGGCAAGCTACTGTGGCATTACAAGTGAGTTTCGCTGAGGTAGGCTACAGTGACATCACAGTGAATTTTACTCCGATCAACTACTGTGACATCAAAAGTGGGTATCAGGGCCAGTAAGCTACTGTTACACCACAAGTGGTTTGCTGAGGTAAGCTATTCTGACATCACAGTGGGTTTCAAGACAAGTAATCTACTGGGACATCAGAAGTGACTTTTACTAAAGCTATTGTGATATCACAAGTTGGTGTCACTGAGGTAAGCAACTATGACATCATCACTGGGTTTCACTGAACTATCATTTGGGGATAAATACAAAAGGTACTCTTAGCACCTACTAGTAGTCTTGTAGTCAGGTGAGAACTTTCAAACTGTTGACCCAGGGATTATGCTGACTGCCATTATGTAGTCGGGAAGGAATTTTTTCCCCCCACATGGGCTAAATTGGCTTCTGCCTTGTTGTTTTTTTTTTTTGCCTTCCTCTGGATCAACAAGGGTGTGTGTGGTGGAAACAGGCTGAACTAGATGGACTCTGTCTCCCTGCAGCCTAACATACTATGTTACTATGTTAAACATCTTTTAGATACCCCCTTTTGAAGTGCACCCTACTTTATGTGGTAGAATAATTTAATATTATCAATTCATTAATGTTATTACACATTCATAAGGGAGTTGAAATGGAATGATTGAAGGGGGTTCAGAAGAGGAGCAGAAAAAGAATATTTTACAAAAGATTCTGTCCATTAAATATGAAGTACATGGTGAAGCCTCAAGCCAACACTGATATCAATTATTTATTAAAAGGTCCATCTTACATGGGAGAGACTATAAAAGCAATGGCCCAAATGCACCTTTAAGGTTTTTTTTTAATACCCCCCCTTTCTATAATATTAAATCAGGACTCCAAAGTGACAAACCCACAAAGCACATTTTACAAGTGAACGCATGATCTCACCAAGCAGACATGCTTAGTAACAGCTGAAACACGCGTCCATATTTATCCCTTGTCTGAGCTCTGATCCAATCACACTGTGCGGAGCAGGAACATAAACAGAGATCAGACATGACTAAAATGTCAGGAGACTTAAGCCCTAAGTTATGTGAATGCTCATTTCCAGAACTGCAGTGTAATATTTGTAAGGGACATTTCACACGGGACGGAATTACGCCGCAGCCAAATCCGCCGTTGTGGAATTCTGCGCCAAAATCTGCAGGTCTAACTGTGGATCTGATGGGGAATCGCAAGCAGGTTTTAAGCTATGTTCAATTCTGCATCAAAATCCGAAGGCAGCCTGCAGATTTTACTGCGGCTTGTAGTGCATCGCACCATCTATTCAAGTATGTCTGCAGATGTGTTAAAATAATAAGCAGCAACGGTACTTACCTATCCTCTTCCCCAAAGATCCAGTGCTACAGCGCCATGGTTCTCCAGGTCTTTGTTTAGAAATTGGCTACCAATCAGAGGCCGCAATGGTGAGGTGCCATTCTCCTGGCATCATGGCTTACAGCATCTTAGCAGTAATGCCAGGTGAATGACAAGTGACTGCTGTGGTCTCTGATTGCCTGCAGGAATCAGGTGGTAGCTGTTCCTAAATAAAGACCTAGTGAGTGAACCATGGGGCTGCAGCACTGGATCTTTGGGGGAGAGGATTTCAATTGTGGAATCCACACTTGTCACCCGCATGGACGATCCGCGGTATTCTGCGCCTATTGAAAAAAATAGAACATCCGCATGTCCGCTTAGATGAGCGGATAGCAATTGCGATTCCACAAGTGGATTTAAAATCGCAGCATGTTCTACTTTTGTGCAGAATCCACACAGACAGCTTCCATTGGAATCAATGAAAGCCGTCCGACCCGCAACCCATCCGCAATTGACATTGTGGATAGGCCATGGGTACCAGAGTCATCGTCTAGCGACACTGCGAAAAAACAAATATTAAAAAAAAAAATCTGTACTGTACATGACGATCCGCGGTCATCCGCAAAACAGAAAGCAAAGGTATACAGGGTCGCTGGCCAGAGTCAGAGCCAGATTCTGCTGCCTGGTCTTGCATGCAGAATCCCACTGGTTTGTGTGAAGCCGGACAAAGATTGGGAGGACTGCGGGGCTGCAGCGCCGGACAGGTAACGCTTGTTGCTGTTGTTATTTTAAAAAATTGTCCAACAACCAGACAACCCCTTTAATATGATCCCCGCATGTGCATATGCCTAATGTATGAAGAGGATCACGATTCTTCATGCATTAGGTGCATCGCGGCTCGTCAGTGCACCTAAAAAGTAATCTTCACCAGCTACAAGCTGGAGTACATTTCTGGTATAATTTACGGAAATTTCTGGCATAAATTATACTTCAATCTATTGGGCTGGAGTAACTACGCCCCTCCTGGGAAGCAACGCCCCTTTTCATAAAACAGGCAGGAGGGGCTTAATTTAAAAAGTGACTAAATTTTTGCACAATTTGCTCTTACATAAAATTTTGACAAAATTTTGCCTGCTTGTTTTTGGGGGGATTACTTTGCCTTTTCCTTACTTTTGGTGCATTGGTTAGGTTCATTGCCTTTTTTTTTCAAATCCAACATGCTGTACAGTTTTTTAGGCCTTTTCCCATGCACTCGAAAATGCCTAAAAAAAGTATGTGTGTAAAAAAAAAAAAAAACACCAAAAAATACTTTAACTCCTCAAAAAATTGCCACAAAAATTCACGTGAAAGAAGCCTTAATGAGAAAATTCTGAAATTCAAATACGGATTATGAGACGTACATAGAAAAGTGTCTAAAATATATCTGTAAGGGGAGTAGCCCACTTTTACCTCCCCCCCCAACCTCTTGTAAAGATTACTATAATTAAATCTCCACAAAAGCAGCCCAAAATGAAAAACTTTACCATTAAATTGAACACAAAATAAACTCCTCACTCCCTAATAAATACGCCGCTTGTGTTGCATATTTACTCACTGATCAATAGAGCTGCCAATACAGCAACAAGACCCCAGATATTGCCCTCCGTCTAAGTGGTTTCACAAGTTTCGATAATGCGCACATCCTGGTAATGATTTTCCATAGTGATGTACAGTAGTTCATTCTATCAGTCATTACAAATAACCGAATGGACTATTTTAGGTCAATAGCGGAAACTCCTCCTGTATTTCTGGAGGTAATTTGTGATTTAAGGCTGGCTTGGTTACATGTTAATTATCATGATCTATCATTCATAAGCTACACATGTTATAGTAATTCCCCAAGTTTCCTTGAGTCTGTCTAGTAAACGTTGCTTAGAACAAGACAGTGGATATTCGACAGAGGAATGTAGAGGTTAATGGACACATCCCTTGTATACTGCAAAAAAGGATCATCGTTGCTTTGCGCATCTACCTTCCGAAAGTCTATCTATATAATTTTCATATAAAACACATGTAAAAAAAAAAAAAAAAAAAAGACGGAATTGTAGTTTTTTTTTTTCTCCCCCTCTCCCTAAGGATGATGTTGGGACCTTGTGTCAAAACCCCTCACTTTCCAACAATAAATTAATAACGTCTAAAATCTTCCCGGAGCTGACCAACTGTAGCATAAGTAATTCAAGAGGCTGAGAGATGCCAGATAAATTTGATTTCTATAAAAGATGGGAATATGTTTGTTTCCTTTGAGATTTCACAAAAAGGGGTCAAAAACAAAACAGCTCAGGAAAAAAAAAAAAAAAAAAAAGCGAACAATTTCATTTCGCTGCAATTGAAGGCGAAAATTCAAAAGCAATTTCACAGGAACATTTTATCACAATTTTATACACTCATTTCCTGCACATGGGTGCAATCACTAATTTCTGGAGGGGAGGAAAAAAATGGTAAGGAATGAAATAAATGGGATATGGCGGAAAGAGAGCAAGAAGGAAGACAAAATAAAAGTAATATAATGGAGGTCAGAGATAAAGAAAGACAATAATAAAGGAAAGTCAGTGGAAAGGCAGGTGAGGTAGGGAAGAAAAAAAACAGACATTTTAAGGGAGGCCAGCAGTGGGGAGCTGTTGACAATCCTTTCCTTCATACATAAATACATATATTTTTAAGGCAGAGGGGTTTTATATTTTTTTCATGCTAAACCTACTGCTGAGACTATGATTTGCTAAAAGCTGCAGCAGACATACTCCAAAGCCCAGCAGGGTCCTCCATTTTTCATTTTAACTCCTTTTTTCCTCCTCCGGTGACAGTCCAGATTTCACCCCCTATAATCACCCATCCTGCATCACAAAAAAAAAGAAGCCGGTCTGATTAGTGTCTCATCAGACAATATTTTCCTTGCACACAGGACGGCGCACAGTGGTAGCGTCCTCCCCGTCAGGCAGAAAGGAACAAACCTATCACTTATGGACTCGATATTAGATTGTGGCTACCTGGCCAATGCAAACATTTTGCGGTTTGTGACAAGGGGGATCGTGGTTCTGTCACTTTTATATATTACTGAGGTTTTCACACATTGTCAACTTTCCTCCTCGTGAAAGACCACAAGTGCGGATGTACATAATGTGTGTTTTGTTGATTTGTTAGATATAAATGAAGAAAAGTGTAACTCAATTCTCAAATCGTCAACTCTTCAGAAGGTGACATTGGAGGAATAGGGATAATATTTTCAGAGCTGAGGAGTTTATTTTCACATTAACACCTTAAAAAGTATATATATATAAAAAATGAGGAAATGAAAAAAATTATATTATATATATATATATATATATATATATATATATATATATATATATATATATATATATGGCAGAGAGAGAGAAATGCTTTACAGCAGCCTCATGAGTCATTCACACAATGGACAGGAGCTGATGTTTTTACTTCTATCGAAGAATACATTGGGCATGCTCTGTAACCTATGCAGGGAGCATGAGGAGGTAAGCTGTGTCCATCACCTATTGTGAACAGTGGATCCTATGTTATCTACCTTGTTTCCCCGAAAATTAGACTAACCCTGAAAATAAACCCTGCCCTGATATTTTTCTGCATTCTCGAGGAGGTTTGAAATATAAGCACCGGAAAATAAGCCCAAGCTGCATTACATAAAAAACCCAAAACATTACCTAGCATGTATGGCCCAGGTCCCTTCAGCTGCTCTCTGGAGCTCTGATGCACTTCCTGCAGTCCTGGGCCGCCCACAGAAGACCACATCCTGGTTACAGGATTCATAAATTCCACCTCCAGGAAGCGATGGCTCTGATTAGTTCTCGAGTGCTGCTCAGCCAATCAATGCAGTGCTCAGTGAACAATGTGATGGCTCTGATTGGTTAATCGAGTGTTGCATTGATTAGCTAAGCAGCGGTGGAAGAACCAATCACAGCCATCACGTTGT
This sequence comes from Eleutherodactylus coqui, assembly GCF_035609145.1. Taxonomy (NCBI): domain Eukaryota; kingdom Metazoa; phylum Chordata; class Amphibia; order Anura; family Eleutherodactylidae; genus Eleutherodactylus; species Eleutherodactylus coqui. Next base: position 22,419,006 of record NC_089847.1, on the reverse strand, counting down.
AGAGGAAGGATTTATGAATTGGCCAATCACTGCAGCGGCTCAGCATGTCAGAGCTCCGGAAAGCAATGGGAGTGACCTGGACTGAGCCTGCTATGTAAGCATAATAAGACATCCCCCAAAAATAAGACCTAGTGCCTCTTTGGGGGGGGGGAAATTAATATAAGACAGGGTATTATTTTCAGAGAAACACGGTATATCTAGGTGTTATCTCTCCTTGTAATCCTGCCTGCAATGATGAGGTGACTGCTGAGTAGTAATCTTTACAAAACAGGATAGTGTTAGACTATTTATAGGCTTACTGGTCAGTGTGAAATCTAGAGGATTTTAGGATTTTAAATTGAAATCATGACATGGAAAATAAATAAAAAAATTCTTTAAAAAACATGTAAAAAAATCTTAAAGGGGTTGTCCCGCGCCGAAACGTTTTTTTTTTTTTTTTTAACCCCCCCCCCGTTCGGCGCGAGACAACCCCGATGCAGGGGTTAAAAAAACAAACAGGAGAGCGCTTACCTGAATCCCGGCGGTCCGGCGTCTTCATACTCACCTGCTGAAGATGGCCGCCGGGATCCTCTGTCTCCGTGGACCGCAGGGCTTCTGTGCGGTCCATTGCCGATTCCAGCCTCCTGATTGGCTGGAATCGGCACGTGACGGGGCGGAGCTACACGGAGCCGGCATTCTGCACGAGCGGCCCCATAGAAGACAGCAGAAGACCCGGACTGCGCAAGCGCGGCTAATTTGGCCATCGGAGGCCGAAAATTAGTCGGCACCATGGGAACGAGGACGCTAGCAACGGAGCAGGTAAGTATAAAACTTTTTATAACTTCTGTATGGCTCATAATTAATGCACAATGTACAGTACAAAGTGCATTAATATGGCCATACAGAAGTGTATAGACCCACTTGCTGCCGCGGGACAACCCCTTTAAGCTCTAAATGTGATGCATACAGAAGGAGTATCCTTTGGCCTCCATCGGGTTTATATATGTTAGAAGAACTTTTTTCTGCTGTATAGAATAGCGTAGCAGACCACACTATGCTATGTAGGGCCATCCAACGAAAAAAGGATATCACATAGTATGTTTCCTTAACATGGTATGCCACCGTATGCCTATATCAGTGGCATATATCAGAGCTTCTCATTGAAGCAGGGGCGTAACTATAGAAGATGCAGGGGATGTGGTTGCACCCGGGCCCAGGAGCCTTAGGGGCCCATAAGGCCTCTCTTCTCCATATAGGGAGCCCAGTACTATAAATAAAGCATTATAGTAGGGGGCCCTGTTACAGGTTTTGCATTGGGGTCCAGAAGCTTCAAGTTATGCCTCTGTGAAGCATGGTTTAGCTATGGGTACAGATACAGATAGAGGTCGGGCCCCAGCTCACCTTTTGCATCAGGGCCCCTGAGCCTTTAGTTACGCCCCTGCATTGAAGGTATATGTCGATAAATTCTCTTGATGCATACCTCAGACAGAAGGCCATAACATGATGTGAACAGAGCTCTGTAGTCATCTCTTGACAAGTCAGAAAACAAAATTGGAATTTAGTAACGGAAGGCACCTTGGTCCTTCGATTAAGAATTGGAAGCTTCTTTAATGAGAAATCCCACAATTTACTATGAAAGACGATAGCCAGTCACGCAAATCAGAACAGTAGTAGAAGAACTGTGTCATACAGTTCTCCAACTCTGCTGAGCACTGATTAACCTTTAATTTTGGTATCAGCAGGCTTCTGAGCTACCAACACTAATTGCCACTAATTACATCGAGGGAAATAATGCTGTGTTGGATTTCTCCTTTAAGGTATTAACTGAACAGGCCCAAGAAGGCCCCTTGCATTATGACTCGTCGAAAAAGGATAAATTATGTTTATTTGGGGTCTGCCTTTTTTTTGCTAGAGAAACAAAAAAGTGAACATTATATCATTGTTTTTGAAACACTTTACCTAAGATTTTCCCAATGTGACAGCACCGGACTCTGGGGAGGCGGCCATTTTGTCCTCTTGGATAATTAATATTGCAGTATCTCATATTCTCTTAATAAAGGCAGGGCTGGAAATAGTCCCTAGTCCCTTACTTGCCTATGATGATTAAAAAAAAAGCCTATCTCTCACCATCTCACATATAATGATGTTATGAATATCAAAGTGTTCCCTTTTCATTGGTTTATCATTGGAGATCCTAAGACTTATCAATGTGCACCTACCATAATGACCTTCCCACCATCGTTAATTGTTAATCTGACTAATAGATAACCTTTTAAATTATTCCTCCAAATTGGTCCTGTGAGTATTTCTCTTCCAGCTGACATCACACTAATCTGTGAATATAACCTGAGCATCACACATTCATTATAGCAAGACCCCAGATAAGTAGTTGAATAGTCTTGAGGAACATTAGGACAGGTCTTGGCACATTATCATTTATATCTAGGTAAAGGTTCAGCATGCTGCTTGCTCATTTGAGTTAGACAAACACTAGATTAATTTTCTCCAATGAGTAGAATAGAGCAAACATATAACAGGGAAGTCAGAATCATCCCTTCTCACCTTAAAGGGGATGTCCATCTTTCATTTAATTCTAGTATATATTCTAAAACTGGCATATTTCGTAGAGTTAATTCTAATTACAACTAAATACTATTACTCAGCTGCAATACGTCTTCCTTGACCAGGAGACTTGGGTATGTTTCTCACTTGTCTTGTACATAGCCCCATACCTCTGATATGTATATAATGTATAAACTCATATTCTCTCTCAACACAGTAGTCTGATAATTTGGAGGCTAAGCCATCCAGGAAGGGTATGTTGGATAGTAGTTAGCAGACATATGATTATCATGAATTGAAATGTAATGTTGAGGTATGTCTTTGCATAGAGTTGAGCAATAAGTGGTAATGTAATAATTCCTTCCTTAATTCAAGTACTACAAGCACTTTCTACAATTATAGAGAACATGGAAAAAAGCAAGAATTATCCAAGTTTCAAAAAATTATTGCAAGTCATGCACAGGATTATATCACATAGTTACATAGGTAGTATGGTGGAAAAAGGTTCTATGTCAAATTCATCATATGATGGATCCAAGCGATAAGCATTGGATCTCATTGACTTATAATGGGGTCCACTTGGGGTTCTGTCAAGCTTTCCATTATTTTTACAGCTAGAACACTCCCGCCTGTTGCGCTGTTCTTTCTATCAAAGTATTGGAAAGCTGGCGGAGCTCCTCACAGAACATGGAGCCAAAGACCTGAGGCCCTCAAGTTCAACCAGAGTTGGGTTGTACAGATTTGGGATGTGGTATTGATAAAAAACCCTTACGTATAGAGGCTTACATGGGGAAAATGTAGTACTTGATGGAGGAACCATACATCTAAAACAGAATTCTTACATGCCCATAACAGGCCAACGTGGACTCAAGGTGCTACCGCAAAGCTCCGATGACACAGAAGATCCAACTACCAGGAGACTCAGTGAGAATAAGTGTCTATGTTTAGTGTCATTTTGGCACTGCATGTTGACAAAAGTATTGAGGCACACATAGAAGGTAATGAAATTCGATTTTATTCACATTTTTTAATCCGTTGTTGGGCAGCCTTTGGACTCAATGACTGCAGTAATCCTCCTAAGTATGCTTTCCAACCAATTCTGATAGATGTGTGGAGGGATTTGCCTCTATTCCTTGAAGACATATTCAGATAGTGATGTGAGTGATGATGGGTGTGCACAGACACGGCATTGTAGTTTGTCCCAAAAATGCTCAACGAGGCTCAGATCCGAACTTCAGACTGGCCAATGAAGTTTTCAAATATTCTGCTCCTCAAACCTAGCCTTGCATGCTGTATGGCATGGTCCTCGGTCATGTTGGTAGAGATAGGGAGCTGTACCGAAGTATTGCCACAGGTTAGGTAATGTGCAGTTGTATTAAGGTTCGTTTACATGTGCATAAGGGCTTTCCATATGAATTCCATCTGTCTGTTCTGTTTTTGGTGCAGAAAAACGGAATTCAAATGGAAATAGGCATTTGTTTATTCCCCATAGATTTCAATGGGTTTTCGTAAAAAAAAATGCTTTCAGTTTACTTCTAGAGATGAGCAAGTATACTCGGTAAAGGCAATTGCTCGAGCGAGCACTGCCTTTAGCGAGTACCTGCCCGCTCGAGATGAAACGTTCGGGTGCCGGCGCGGGGGAGCGGTGAGTAGTGGCTGTCAGCAGGAGGGAGCGGGGGGGGGGAGAGAGGGAGGGAGGGATCTCCCCTCCGTTCCGCTCCGCTCTCCCCCGCAGCTCCCTGCCCGCCGCCGGCACCCGAACATTTCATCTCGAGCGGGCAGGTACTCGCTAAAGGCAATGCTCGCTCGAGCAATTGCCTTTACCGAGTATACTCGCTCATCTCTATTTACTTCCTTTCCATTATGATTCCATTGTTTTTGCTTACAGAACAAATAGCACAGTCAGCAGCACTATTTGTTCCGTTAAGAAAAACGGAACCAGAACAGAACAGAAGCAAACCGAAAGCATTTTGTTTTTTGAAAACCCATTGAGATCAACGGGGAAAATAACAGAAACTTTTATTTCGGTTTGAATTTCATTTTTCTGCTCTAAGAATGAAACAGGCAGACGGAATTAATGAAAAGCCGTAATGCAGATGTGAACGAGCCCTTAAACAGATCTGTTAAATGGGAAACAGATGGAATGGAAGCAAACTAAAATGAAATAAATGCCACTGAAATTAATGGGGATTTTACTGGATCCATCTTTTTCCACTCATAGGACAGAAGAGAAAAATGGAAAACAAAGTGCCGATATGGACTCAGCCTTTATTGGACTTTATCTTTATGCCATGTTCAATATAGCTTAAAAGAGGGGGGGACTTGTTATTTGTATAGCACCAACGTATTCTGCAGCGCTTTAAGTTAATTTATTACCCAAGCTGAGTACTCATTTTACCGACCTCAGAAGGATGGAAGGCTGAGGCAACCTTGAGCCGGCTACCTGAACCATGCAGGGATTGAGCCTGCAACCTTCAGGTTGTGAGCGAGAGCTTAGGGCTGCATACTGCTTCCTCAACACTCTGTGCCACATGAGGCCCCTGTGGTGGTATTGTACTTGTGTAGGTTTAAAGTCACGCTAGACCCTTCTTCAAAAACTGATACTTGGCGATACAGTATACTATAGTCAATGAATGTATACATTAACATTAAGATTAGAGATGAACGAGCACGCTCGGTAAGGGCAGTTACTCGAGCGAGCCTCGCTCATCCCAAGTAACTGCCTTCTCCTCCGAGCGTGCTCGGGGAAGGGGGGGCAGCGGAGGTGAGCGCGCAGGGGGGGGGGACAGTGAGAGAGATCTCTCCCCCCGCTACCTCCCGCCACCCCCCCCTCCGAGCATGCTCGGAGGAGAAGGCAGTCACTCGAGATGAGCGAGGCTCGCTCGAGTAACTGCCCTTACCGAGCGTGCTCGCTCATCTCTAATTAAGATGTGTCGATGTGATTATGGCTTTATGGCTCAAATCCTAGATTAGTAGAAATCAGTAGCGCAGTCAGTTAACCCCTATATCCCTATATGTTGTTATAATATAGATATCTGCGATTCTGCAATAAGTATGGTTTTCTGACTTGTACATGCTTACTTAGAGTGATCCTTATAAGTAGGGCAATTCATCCTTCATCCTTCATGGTTCGTGAGACATATCGATGGAGGCTACTTCTTAAGAAAAGGCAGAATCAGGACAGAGCACAAACGCTGCATCTTGCCTTTGGCCAGACACTTAAGATGTTAGGTGTAATACGTAGAGTATATAAGACAATGACAGGTGAAGGTCAGAATTTGTGCTTCGGTGTATTTTTTTCTTTTAATAATGTCAACACAAATTAGTTAAGTTTCACTGTGAGATGCGACGTGAGGACTGAGCAGATCTGCAATAAACAACACTAGGATGAAGCCTCCGTATTAATCTTGCAAGTGGTAAAAACATACAGCTTGCTTTTCTTTGTAACAGCATGTCCAGAAAATCAGCACGCTCACATCAGAGGATGTACCTGGGGAATGCATCTTATTGTTGGGATGACATTTAAAACAATGCACCTGACCTATTTGAGTGTTAACATAAGTAATAGGAAAGTCTTTGGAGTTTATTATTTATAGAAGATTCTCTTAGATTACAACCTTGGCAAAGGCTTAGATTTTAGACAATAGGTATTCAGGTGAGTCGGAGAGGAGAATCTGAACAATGATAAAATCGGATTCTTATAGGAATATGATTTCCCTGGTATTTCTGTAGGACCCCTCTTATGACAAGTACCACTGATCAGGTCATAGAGTGCCATGTGATGGAAAACTAAACAATCATCTAACGTTAAAGGGGTTTTTCAAGGAGAATATTGTTGATGACTAGTGATGAGCGAGCATACTCGCTAAGGGCAATTGCTCGAGCGAGCATTGCCCTTAGCGAGTACCTGCCCGCTCGAGAGACAAGGTTCGGGTGCCGGCGCGGCGGAGCGGTGAGTAGCGGCAGTCAGCAGGGGGGGAGCAGGGGGGAGAGAGGGAGAGAGAGATCTCCCCTCCGTTCCTCCCCGCTCTCCCCCGCAGCTCCCTGCCCACCGCCGGCACCTGAACCTTTTGTCTCGAGCGGGCAGGTACTCGCTAAGGGCAATGCTCGCTCGAGCAATTGCCCTTAGCGAGTATGCTCGCTCATCACTATCCGTGGTAGAGGTCATCAATAGTAGATTGGCTGGGGTCTGCCGCTCAGGACCCCGACCGATCAGCTGAGGGGGCGTATGCTGTCAGCGCCACAAAAAGGGGTTGTGTAGTGACCGGCACTTGTAATTGCAGGCTGGGTTCTCATTGAAATCAACGCGAACTGTGCCTGCAGTTACAAGCACTGGCGTGGAGGTTTCTGCTGCTTCAGCTCTGATCTCTGTGTATTTGCAGTGCCAACAGCATGCGTCCGCTCAGCTGATCGGTCAGGGTTCCCGAGCGACAGACCCTAGCCGATCAACTATTGTTGACCTATCCTCAGGATAGTTCATCAATAGTATTTTCCTTGGAAAACCCCTTCAAGGTGGTCATATACTTTCCATCAATGTTGTTCAAACAGCTATTCCTGCCAATCCCCTAACACATGCACACTTAGCTTGGCTGAACAAGGGTCCTTTTACATGTAGCTATAATGATGTTGTGATGATGAGTGCCAATCAAAGAGACTGGAGGTTATCTGCCAGGCCTTCATACAGGCTGATTCAGACTGTATTAGGAATGGTCATACAGATGGTATCATCATTGTTGGCATCACATCCCTTGTTCACAAGTAGAGCTGTGCTGCTGGCAACAATAATTTTTTGTGCCGCATAAAAGATGTGATCTCCTGACAAGCGGGCATTTGATCCTATGTCAGGTGATCACGGATACCTTCACATGTTCCAATGACTGGACAAACAAGCGTTCTTACAAACCTTCTTACCCAATCATTAAGTTGTGCAAAAAGCCCTTAAACCACTGTCATATCTCTTTTCTCTTAATCAGCTTATCACCCTTGAGAACAAAGAATAGGACATGGTGCAAGCCAACTACCCTATAGCTACATATTTGGCTATGGCAGCGTTATTTGTTGGCGCCCACCCTGTCACACAACACCAAGGGAGCTTTGCCCTTGCCCTAGCTTTGCCATTGCATTAACAAGTAAAAAACATTTTGAAGTGTATATGGGAAGTGGTCTGGCTGTTGGAGCAGATTTGTATAGGCCAAAACCTATACTTTATGGTATCGTTAATGACTGTAAATTGGACCATTATTTATAATCATTATATCTATAGCCAATTCTGCTTGCTTCTCCCCTTCTCTATATGTTCAGGGCGAAGCACGTGGTGCCTTGAAGTAATCACAGTAGTGATTGCTTCACCCTGCAGTGACTTTATGAAGGAATGCAGAGCTTAAGAGCCATAGGAAATCATATTCTATTCCTTTCTTTATAACACCTGTCTGGCATCAGCATGCATCTCATACAATGGAGATAAGAGCAGTGATTACTCTATGCATCCTCTATACATCACAGCGTGCAAACTCTTTTGATGACAGTAAAAGAAGAGGTTTTATGTCTAGGGTGGTGGGATAAGTGGGAGACAGCTCCAGGAAGAAAAACACATTATGGGGTAGGAAGACAGTGCTTATCCTATCTCACTAGACCAGATCCTACGGAAAAAAGAAGATACAAAATAAAATCGGAAACTACCTGTCAGATCTGGTTCCCCATCAATACATTTTGTTACATGGTAATAGTCATGAGGTTTTTCCGCATTTCACTACTAACTATACATGTGGGACATTAAAGAGGAAGTCAATACAGTATGTAAAACTACATAAAATATGGATAAGACCATAGTTACATTGAAGCAGCTGGAAAAGTAAAGCGAGATTTAAACCCCCAAAATAAAATGCATGATATATTTACTTCAGATTCTGTGTTCCTGTCCTTTGGTTACTTTGCTCAGAAGTGAAAATCTATACCCTATACAAAATTCAGGATTTCAGTAATAGGTTTATAATATGGTGGGGCTTAGTTTTAAGGGCTCAGTCACACGGGCGCATCGGCACCCGTACACCGGCGCCGATGCGCCCCGTGTGACTGACAGTTAGAAGACGGGCGTACCTGAAGACGGCCGTCTCTCTTCAGCGCTGATGAAAGAACACATGACCGGCAATGGAGCCGTTCACATGTTCTTACTCCCGGCGCTGCAGAGAGACGTCTGTCTTCAGGTACGGCCGTCTGCTGGCTGCAGTAACACGGGCGCCGATGCGCCAGTGTGACTGAGCCCTAAAACAATAAAGAAATAATTTAAAAATAGCTGAGAAAACTTTAATTAAGCAGTTTAGAAAACTTCCTTTCAAACACTATTAGAGATGAGCGAGCACCCAAATGCTCGGGTCCGCGTTACTCGAGTCGAGCTTTTCGTAAAATTCAAGAGCTCTACTCGAGTAACGAACCCCATTGACTACAATGGGAGACTTGAGCATTTTTGTATGTGAGACGCCGGGTCCTGAGCTTTTTTCTTGGTTTGTGTTCTCTCTCTCTCTCTCTCTCCCCCCGCCTGCCTGCCAAAAAGGCAGGGGAGGAGCCAAAAACTGGGGCAGGGTCAAACACGGCGTGATGCTTGTTCGAGTAACGAGCACCATCGAGTACGCTAATACTCGAATGAGCATCAAGCTCGGCAGAGTGTGTTCGCTCAACTCTAAACACTATTCAAACTTGTTAAGAACTCTGCTTCATCAGGCAGAGTTTCCAGTAGCTACAAAGAATATCTCTATTGGAGGGCCCATGCATTAAACGTACGGCAGTTGATTTAAATGGGCACCGTGTAATGCTTAAATTCCCCTGTGGCGGTGCTGCAGGGACACTGAACACTAGCTGTAAATAGGCACTGTGTAATGCTTAAATTCCCCTGTGGCGGTACTGCAGGGACACTGAACACTAGCTGTCAGGTTCCTTTGCAGGGTACAACTTATAACTAAAGGTTAGTCAAGGGACCCATCTAACAAAAATAGATGATTCAAAGCTGAAACCACTTCGTTTGTGATCTAGATATACGTCACATGTTGTAGGGCCTTGTATGGAACAGGCTGAGCAACTGGGCTCACTGCAAACGCTGCAGCTGCTGGCTGTGTGCTAAGGACCGCTAGTGTGGACCCACTGATTCAACCTACCAGTTTTGGAGTAGAACCAAACCAGGCGAGGTTAGCAGCTGACTCTGTCAGAACCTGCAACTCTCGGGGCCGCCGTGCCCGCACCACCGGTCCTGCCACCCGGGCTACAGGAGTGCGGCGTAGGGGAGCCCCGGTTCTGGTGATCTCCCCGGGCCGCTGTAAGACTGGTCGCCGCCGGGTTGCTAGGGAGGCAGCTGGTGCTTCTAGTCACTTGACTACCAGGCTGGCTTCCCTAGTAACGGTCTGTGCTGCAAGACTGGGGGCGTGCCCCCAGCACCTCCCTGATTAGCCCTGCTGCTGTCAGGCTCCCCGCCCCAATCAGCTTCTGGGGCGGGAGCACTGACAGCATTTAAATATGTGTGTTTTCCTTTCAGGCCTTGCCAGTGTTAGTTTGGTTCTCCAGCTGCACCCGCGTTTATCCTGACTGCTCTTGTGACCTCGGCTTTTCTGACACCTGCTTTGGACTTGACTACGTTTTGCCTGACCCCTCTGTACTGCGTACCCTCTTGTTGCCTACCCGGATTGTCTGACCATTCTACCGTTGTTTGTCTCAGTGTCTGTTTGTCTCCCGTGTCCCGCTTCCCTAGTGAGGGTAGGGACCGTCGCCCAGTTGTCGCCCTGGGGGTTAGCCCAGGGGGGCAAGTAGGCAGGGACAGGGGTTGCGGGATATCTCAGGGACCCCCATATCCCGGACACTGTCCTGACAGTAACACTGGCCGAACGAAGGTCAGACCCTTGCATCCGCCCGGCGACTTTGAGCCCCTCGATGGAGGCCGTGGCGGCTGTAGCGAACCAGGTCCAGGTCCTTACGACCCTTGCCCAGGACCTAACCGCCCGCTTGCAGCCACGGGAACAAGTGGCAGCTGCAGGCCCCATGCAGCCCTCGTCCGCTCCAGGAACAATGTCAGAACCTCGAGCCACGCTTCCGGATTGCTTCTCCGGAGAGAGAGATCAGTTTTTTGCATTTAGGGAGAGCTGCAAGCTCTACTTTGATCTCCGCCCCCACTCCTCTGGTACTGAATACCAGAAAGTGGGAATCGTAATTACCCGCCTGAGGGGAGAGCCCCAAAATTGGGCTTTCTCGCTACCAGCTGGCTCTCCAGCCCGACTATCCCTTGACGCCTTTTTTTCCGCCCTGGGTCAAATTTATGACGAACCCGACCGGGCGGGCTACGCAGTCTCCAAACTTCTGGCCCTGCGCCAGGGTTGTAAGATGGCGGAGGACTACTGTTCCCAATTTCGTCAACATTGTACGGAATCCCGGTGGAACGATGCCGCCCTAAAAGACTTATTTTTGACCGGCCTGTCTGAGGGTCTCAAGGACCTACTTGTGGCCCACCCAGAGCCTAGAACTCTGGAGCAAGCCATGTCGCTGGCTATTCGAGCCGACCGACGTTTGAGGGCCAGACACGCCGCTCGGACCACCCCACTCCCCACGTCTACTTCTTCGACTGACCCGACCTTTTACCCTCCCACCACCGAGGCCATGGAGCTGGGAGCCATGACCCCCAAGCAACGACGGGAACACCGCCTGAAGAAGAACCTCTGCTTCTACTGTGGGGAGCCGGGTCACCGCATTGCTACCTGCGCTAAGAAGCCACGGCAGGAAGAACTCCCGCTCCTAGGCAGTCGTCGGGGGGACTGTCTAGGAGCCAAGGTACTCCCTGTGTTGTCCAAGATGTTAGTGCCTTGCACCCTAGAATTTCATGCTTTCCACCGCACTGGGCAAGCCTTTGTTGATTCTGGGGCTGCGGCTAATTTCGTTAACTTTAATTTCGTTGCTCAACTGTCCGGAGTTTTGTTACGTTTAGAGACTCCGATTCTGGTTTCAGGAGTGGACTCCACTCCATTGCAAGCAGGGGTGGTTAATCTGGTTACCCCTGAAGTAAGGTTTACGATAGGAGCCTTACACGTGGAAACCTGCACCTTTCTAGTGATGAGAGATTTGTCTGTGGACGTCGTCCTAGGCCTCCCCTGGCTCCGGGAGCACAACCCGGTAGTAAATTGGGACACGTTGGAACTGGTAAAGTGGGGTCCCCGCTGTGTCAACCACCTTTGTGCGGTGAAGGTGGGAATCTCCACCTGCGAGGGGACCCCCCTACCAGAATACCTCTCCGAGTTTTCTGACGTGTTCTCCAAACAACTATCTGAAGCTCTGCCCCCTCATAGGGAATGGGACTGTAAAATAGACTTGATTCCTGGGGCCAAACTTCCTAAGGGCCGCATTTATAACGTTACGGTCCCAGAGAGAGAATCCATGAGGGACTACATCCACGACAGTCTGGCCAAGGGGCACATCCGGCCCTCAGAATCCCCGGTGGGTGCCGGGTTTTTCTTCGTTGAGAAGAAGGATGGGGGTCTCCGGCCCTGTATTGACTATAGAGAGCTAAATAAAATCACAGTCCGAAACCAGTATGCTCTTCCACTCATTCCTGACCTCCTCAACCAGGTCGCTGGTGCCCGATGGTTTTCTAAACTTGATCTCAGGGGAGCATACAACCTCATCCGCATTCGGGAAGGGGATGAGTGGAAAACCGCCTTCAATACGCCCCTCGGGCATTTTGAATACCTAGTTATGCCTTTTGGATTGTGTAACGCCCCCGCCATTTTTCAGGGGTACATGAACTCAGTGTTTCAGGATATCATGGGGGTGTTCATGGTTGTATATCTAGACGACATTTTGATTTTTTCCTCCGACTTGCCGAGTCACCATACTCACGTTCAGACTGTGCTAGCTCGACTCAGACATAACAAGCTGTTTGCTAAACTCGAGAAATGTGTTTTCGGGGTACAAAAGATATCATTTTTGGGGTATATCATCACGCCATGCGACTTCCAGATGGATCCTGAAAAGGTGAAGGCCATCACGGAGTGGGCCCAGCCAGGGTCGTTGAAAGCCCTTCAACGCTTCCTCGGCTTCGCCAACTACTATCGCAAATTCATTAAAGACTTCTCCGTGGTGGCTAAACCTCTAACTGACCTCACCAGAAAGGGGGCAGATGTGAGGACCTGGTCTTCTGAGGCTCTGAGGGCCTTCGATACCCTAAAGGCGGCGTTCTCTTCTGCACCTGTCCTAGTACAACCGGATCTGTCCAGCCCTTTTGTGGTGGAGGTAGATGCCTCTGAGTTTGGTGTGGGAGCGGTACTGTCCCAAGGTCCCTCCACTCTCACCAACCTTAGACCGTGTGCCTATTTTTCTAGGAAGTTTTCTTCCACCGAACGGAACTATGATATAGGCAACCGGGAATTGCTGGCGATTAAGTGGGCTTTCGAAGAGTGGAGGCATTTTTTGGAAGGAGCCCATCACCAGATCACGGTACTCACAGACCATAAAAACCTCACCTATCTAGATTCCGCTAAGAGGTTAAATGCTCGGCAAGCCCGCTGGGCCTTGTTTTTCTCTCGGTTCAATTTTGTTGTTACCTATAGACCCGGTTCTAAGAATGTCAAGGCTGATGCCCTGTCTAGGAGTTTTGGTTCTCCGGAACCTTCCGAGCCGGAGCCTGAGAGCATTCTCTCCCCTGGGGTGGTCCTCGCTGCTGTCTCCTCCGACCTTTCACCTCTCATTTACGCCGCTCAACAATCGGCTCCTGAAGCCCTTCCGGAAGGTAAATTATTTGTCCCGTTATCACTGAGATTGAAAGTGTTAGAGGAGACACATGCTTCAGTCCTAGCTGGACACCCCGGCATTAGGGGTACTCTGGAGTTAGCGGCCAGACTCTATTGGTGGCCGCACATGGCCAAGGATGTACGGGTATTTGTGTCCGCGTGCCCGGTTTGCGCAAGGGGGAAGAACCTCAGGAGACGTCCTGAGGGGCCTCTTCTGCCCTTGCCCATTCCGTCCAGGCCATGGTCCCATTTGTCCATGGATTTTATTACTGATCTGCCATCCTCGCTGGGGAATACGGTCATTTGGGTAATAGTTGACCGTTTCTCTAAAATGTCTCATTTTGTTCCGCTTGGCAAGTTGCCTAACGCCAAACTTTTGTCTGAGATGTTCATCAAGGAGATTGTTCGGTTACATGGGATCCCCGAGGATATTGTGTCAGATAGAGGGGTTCAGTTCGTCGCTCGCTTCTGGCGAGCCTTCTGTAAAAATCTAAACGTTAATTTGTCCTTTTCCTCCGCTTTCCATCCCGAGAGTAACGGACAAACGGAACGGATGAATCAAGAACTTATCCAGTATCTGCGACTGTTTGTCTCTGATAACCAGTATCAGTGGGCCAACTACTTACCTCTCGCCGAATTTGCTATTAACAACCATGGTAACTCGTCGACCCAACTGTCACCTTTTTTTTGTAACTATGGGTTTCATCCCCGGTTTTCGCTTTCTACTCCTTTTGTCTCGAACAATCCGGCCGCTGACATATCCGCTGAAGAACTGTGCACAGTTTGGGCCCAGGTTCGTAAGAACCTTCAGGGTTCCCAAGAGAAACTGCGTAAATACGCAAATAAAAGACGGACTATCTCTGCACCTTTTGTGGTCGGGGAGCAGGTTTTATTATCATCCAAGAATCTGAGACTTAAGGTTCCCTCCCTGAAACTTGCTCCTCGGTTCATTGGCCCATTTACGGTTTCTCAGGTTATCAACCCGGTGGCATATAAGTTGGCACTTCCTGACCCCTGGAAGGTCCACAAGGTTTTTCACAAGAACTTGCTTAAGAAGTATGTGACTCCGGTTCTCCCCACCCAGAACCCACCTCCTCCCTCTCTGGTACAGGGGGAACTGGAGTATGAAGTAGAAAGGCTTGTGGATGCCCGACGGGTTAGAGGTGGGCTGCAGTACCTGGTCCACTGGAGAGGATTTGGCCCTGAGGATAGGACGTGGGTCCCTGCCAGGGACGTTCATGCGCCACGCCTAGTCCAGTCATTCCACAGGGCTTTCCCGCTTAAGCCCGCACCGGGCCATGGGGGTCCGGTGTCCCCCCGTAGAAGGGGGGGTACTGTCAGAACCTGCAACTCTCGGGGCCGCCGTGCCCGCACCACCGGTCCTGCCACCCGGGCTACAGGAGTGCGGCGTAGGGGAGCCCCGGTTCTGGTGATCTCCCCGGGCCGCTGTAAGACTGGTCGCCGCCGGGTTGCTAGGGAGGCAGCTGGTGCTTCTAGTCACTTGACTACCAGGCTGGCTTCCCTAGTAACGGTCTGTGCTGCAAGACTGGGGGCGTGCCCCCAGCACCTCCCTGATTAGCCCTGCTGCTGTCAGGCTCCCCGCCCCAATCAGCTTCTGGGGCGGGAGCACTGACAGCATTTAAATATGTGTGTTTTCCTTTCAGGCCTTGCCAGTGTTAGTTTGGTTCTCCAGCTGCACCCGCGTTTATCCTGACTGCTCTTGTGACCTCGGCTTTTCTGACACCTGCTTTGGACTTGACTACGTTTTGCCTGACCCCTCTGTACTGCGTACCCTCTTGTTGCCTACCCGGATTGTCTGACCATTCTACCGTTGTTTGTCTCAGTGTCTGTTTGTCTCCCGTGTCCCGCTTCCCTAGTGAGGGTAGGGACCGTCGCCCAGTTGTCGCCCTGGGGGTTAGCCCAGGGGGGCAAGTAGGCAGGGACAGGGGTTGCGGGATATCTCAGGGACCCCCATATCCCGGACACTGTCCTGACAGACTCTTGGCAATTAGAAGCTTCAGTACCAGGTGATGAAAAAATCTTGCCCTTTGCTAATCAAGGAGATGAGGGGCAACCCTGCTTAGAAGCAGGGTAGGTGCCCTGATAAGAATGGCCCCATGGTCTTCCTGTCAAACCTGACTAACCTTGCCAGCACACTGAACACACCACTGTATACACCAAAAATACAGAACAGGACTGGGAATAGTACAGAAGTGGGAAAGGCAAAAGACGAGGTATATACAGACACGGATGAGGATCAGGCCACGAGATACAAGACAGGAGGCATATAAAGATTGGAGAGCAGCAAACAAATGAACACCGATAGAGCGCCACCCTACATTTCCTCCCTCATCTCAATCCATCACGCAGCCCGGGCTCACCGCTCTGCAAACGAAAACAGACTGAGCGTCCCTTTAATTTGAACCTCTCATTCCCGCCTCCAAGACTTCTACAGAGCAGCACCGGTCCTCTGGAACGCACTACCTAAGGCTATCCGGGCAATCCAGGACTCACAAAACTTCAGGTGTGCTCTAAAAACTCACCTCTTCAGGGAGACATACCATATCCCCTAAAACAAACCCCTCTGTACGCCACCTGATAACATGCTCCCTGACCTACTGACTGCAATCCCTGCTAGCCACCATCAACTGCAGTTGCACTGTTTCTGCCGTCACACGGCTTAATGTCTGACCACTGTTTATGTGTATAGCATCCCTCACTCTCCACCTCGCCATACCGTGCACATCTCCTGTCCCTTTACCTTCTGTATCACCCCATTACTTGTAGTATGTAAGCTTGTTGGAGCAGGACCCTCACCCCTACTGCATGTAACCGTGGTTCTGTAATTTTTGTACTTTTGTCTTTCTGTATTTCCCCTGTCTTTGTAAGCACTGCGGAATATGTTGGCACTATATAAATAAAGATTATTATTATAATTATTAAAGTACAGGTTAAGCACAGAAGACAGAGATGAGACTCATGCTGGGTGTCACAAGTATACACACAACAACACTGAGGCAAAGAGGGAGGGTTCCCAGCTGAGCTAAATAGGGAGGTAATTACCAATGCCCTACAACTGAGCTAGGAGCACTGGAGCGGATAACCATTGAAGTGCTGGAGAGAAGTATGCAGGTGTTCAAGTTACAGGGAAAGCAGGACGACGCCTACGTCTGCCAGAAACAGCAGGAGACAGACAAGTCTCAGCTGCAGACCTAATACTGTGTTATACAGCTGATAACAGCCTGCATTATCTGGGATCAACGTTATCTCTGATCCCTGCCATATAACCCCTTAGATGTCACTATCTATAGTGACAGCAGCATTTAAGCAGTTGGACAGAGGGAGTAGGCTATCTCTGTCACTGCCAAAATGTGATCTTGGGGTGTCAAGGGATTGTCATGACAGTTGGGGATCTAGTGTCGTATTCCTGAGGGGACAGGGATGTAATAGGATATTGCTGATGGCATGAAACATTGCAATACAGAAGTATTACAGTGTATTATACTGTTCAAGTTATCAAGTGATCGCATGTTCAAGTCCCCTAGTGGTACTTTGAAAAACAGCAAGCCCACAATGAGGACGAAGTGGCACATGGGACCCCTGTTCATGATGGTTTCAGCAGTAATACCCACACCAATCAGCAAGTTATCCCCTATACTGTGAATAGGGTATAAGTTTAGATCCTGGTGCAACAACTTTCAAATGTGCAATTAAAGAACACAAATTGTCCTTTAGAATAGCAGCCATCATACCCCTATGTTGACAAAAAAAATGTAAAAAATTAATGCTTTCAGGCAGTACTGTGCGCTGCTACATCTTCCAATCAGCTATACTGCATATGGGCTCCAGCGGGTCTTCGTAGTTGAGTGCCAAAGGTTTCAGCAGCTGGACAAGCCCTTTAAGTCTTCAACTTAATCAAACCTCAAACATGGTATTCCTAATCTGCTATTGGCCTTAATTGAAGATTTATTTTACCACCCAGTTTCTAAAACAGTGTTTCTGTAACGCATTTCCGAACAGTTCCTCTGCCTCCTCCCTTCTCATTTTGCACCGCTGGGTTAAAAAAGAACATTCTGTGAGGGTAGAAAGTGGCTGCAAGGTAATGCAATCCATTTTTCTTCTTATTATTTCATTAAGCTGTATCTCACTAAACTTCTTCCCAGATCTCTCGGCCGAACCACATTTGTCTCTCCCTGTGTAAATCATAAATCACTGGCCTAAATTACAATGTAATTATAAATGCCTTTCCTTCTAATGCTGCACGGGACCTTTTACCCTCCTACATAATTCTAAAAAATTGCCCGTCATAATTTTGTTCCCTAGGATAAATAAGGAGAAATATCAGCCTGAATACCAGTTATATACAGGAGCCAATTAGTATTCCCATTACAATCATGACAATGGTTTAGGGGAAATTGTCTATTCTACATATATATAGTAAATGTAAAGTAAGAAGTATAAATTTGGGGATTGCAGAAGTCATTACAGATTCTATGGCTTTTATATAAAAATAGATGAATACTATGCTCACTCATCATCATACATTCTGCTATTAAACAATTGTGCAGAGGTAAATGAGTCGTCAATGTTAATTGGATAATAGATAGATTTGTTACGTCACTTAGGTGAAATGCAAATGTTTGGTGGGTCCAATGCTATGGTGAAGCCCATATTAGTTGCACTTGATCTCAAACAGCCACCTCTCTTTGGTAAGGCATCAACAGAGGAAACAATGGGGTACATCTTACTAACCTACACACAGTTGTTGGGGCAGATAGAATGGAGTGACGCATAACTGCATGATCAGGCTATGTACTATAATGATGCCAACTGAATACTAGATGGGAATATTTGAGTTCACCTATAGCAATTGCCTTTACTGGGTACTAATAATGTCTCCCAGTACTCAGATACCCCCAGGGCTTACAGCATGACCGAATTGTGTAACAACTGGACAGTCGAATGAATAAATATACAAAACACATATCAACACTATGGAAATGAAAAAAGCAAGACTAGGGACTCTCCAATAGATGCCAGCAACAGAATGACAATGGGACAATGGTAATTACATGATGATGATGGCAGTCAGATAATGGAGCAGATGGGAACAGAAATAACAACTGGACAACCTCATCCTAACACTATCTCTCTGATATCTTCCTGACATTGACCCCAAAAATAGACACTACTGTCTCTGAGTAACCCTCAGATACCCCTAATGGAAACCCTATCTTAAACACTGACCCTGACAACAATTATATGGCACTAGACCCAAGAGACAAGAAAACCAAACTGAACTAGAAGCAAAAAAAGCAGATACACACAGGGAAAAGCAGACAAACCTCAAGACTAGAAGTAAGGACTAGACTAGAAGCAAATTATATTATCAAAAGACAAGTCTAGATGATAAACAAAACACACATACAAGGAATTACAAGGCTAACCTAGGGACAAGGATACTAGAAGTAAATAAGGATTACTGGATTTAAACACACATTGTTACGCTATCACCAGCAACACAATGCAGAAGCCAGGAATATTTAAAGAAAGTCTAGCCAATGAGGAACTCCTCAGCTGACCCTTTAATGTATGGTGGGACATTGCATAGCAACTGCTCCAACAACACAATAGAAGACAGATGATGAAGCAGCAAGAACATTTCTGTTGACAGCACAATTGTTTAAAGTTTGTGACCAAAGAGACATAGAAGTCTGCATAGAGCTGTTTACACTAAATGTTTTAATTAAGATTACTTTCAGCTTGCTTCAGTCTTAAGGCCCATTTACACGGGATGCCCGACACTCGTCCCTGTACATACTCGCTCCCGTGCTGCTGCACAAGAACGAGTATCATTGGCTCACAGCAGGGTGGCAGGAGGAGATTTCTCTCCTCGCTCTCCCCTACCCCTCTCTATTCACTTAACATGCTATTTACACAGAATGCTCATCATACAGCTCATCGTCCATCGTTTATGCCAACCTTTAAAAATGCAAATGCATGCCACAGAATAGGTAAATTTAATTTACCTGTGATGATTTGCTACAACAAGTTATTTTATCTTACTACAGTAAGAGCCATTGAAAAGCTATTGAAAGGGCAAATAAACTACGACACAGAATTTTTCCTTAACACGGTAAGTGTCAAGTTAAACTTTGCTACTACCGTACAACTCAGTGTTCCTTATAATCAAAATAAAAAATATTAACATAACCATAAAAAAAAAACTAACACTACCTGCGATGAAAGAAATCCAAGAACATAACTATGCTAACAGGAATAGAATTAACAAAACTGGGGAATTTCTCTCAACAAAATGATACTTTGAATATTATTTTATACACAAACTAAACCACAAAGACCCATCGGGCTAACTGAATGTGATCCAAAAGTTGTCCAGTCAGACATTCACGAGACGGAATACAGCAAGTTGGTTGCTAGAGGATACAGCGAATCTGCTTTTGCGCCTTATGTTAGCGTGCCACCCTCAGTCTCCTACCATAGACTCCATTCATGCATATTGGCACAAGTTCAGGTTAAATAGACAGCTGATGTGTTCTTTGTTGTGACAAAGTGAAATGTCTGCTAAAATCAATTTAGGGCTCGTTAATTTCATTGAAATCGCAGCTAACTGCGGTAATTAATCCTGAGTAATTGATCCCAGTTAAAGATCTGTGATGTTTGGTTAATGGGTCTTATCCTTACTCAAAGCAGATGAGAAAAGGGTTTCTCTCCAAATGTCAGGCAGACTCTCTTGGGTATCTGAGACATATTTATGCCACGAAACATGCAGTCATGGCAATGGGCGAGAATAGGAACAATATATGTGCTGTATACAAGGTAAATAGAACCGGGAAACATACTTAGGCTATATATTCATACAATGTGCTTGTAAACAAGGGGAGTCGGAGAAAAAAATGTTTTATTCTAATTATTATTATTATTTGGCACAACCGTACGGATGTGTTTTTGTTACCGCCCATCGGTATATATTGCTTTGTATTCTTCTTGCATACTTCAAGATGTTGTTTTTCTATAAATACCAGTATGAGCATAGAAATGATGATTGCCTCGAAGCAATTTGAATTGAAAAGGGTACAAGGAAATGAACCCGAAGAAAACATTTAGAAAGAGTATTAGGTATGCATATAACTATACTCTGACCTCTCCTTTACCCCCCATATCCAATCTCTGGCCCAAACATGCCACATGCACCTCAGAAATATTGCTTAAATACGGCCGTTCCTAACCACGGACACGCTAAAGACGCTCGTGGTTGCCCTCATCCACTCCCGGCTTAACTACTGCAACTCACTTCTCATCAGCCTCCCCCGCACTAGACTCGCTCCACTCCAATCCATACTAAATGCAGCAGCTAGACTCATTTTTCTATCCAGTCGTTACTCAGACTCCTCTGCACTATGCCACTCGCTGCATTGGCTGCCCATCCACTGTAGAACTAAATTTAAACTTCTGTACCTCACCCATAAAGTTCTGCATGGCACCGCGCCAGCATACATCACCTCTCTCCTGTCAGTACACCACCCAGCCCACTCACTCCGATCGGCTAACACACTCAGACTAAACACCCCTGTAATACGAACCTCACATGCTCGCCTCCAGGACTTCACCAGAGCAGCACCCATCCTCTGGAACGCTCTACCCCAAGGCATCCGGACAATTCCCGATGCGCGTAATTTCAGACGTGTCTTAAAAAAGCACCTCTTCAGGGAAGAATACCAAATCCCCTGACCTAGTCCCCTGCCCCTCCCTATGGTGCCCCACCCTGTTTGTTTTCTAATAATTGATCTCCACATGAAATCCCCTATTGCCTGTGTTCCCCATGCCTTGCCCCCCCCCACCCCTTGCACTTCCTGTACCACCCCCAACCCATTTGTGTCAAACCGAATGTACCTCACATTGCAATTGTTGTATTGTTTTGCGTTTATCCATGCCTGAAAGCTTGAGGAATAAGTTGGCGCTATACAAATAAAGATTATTATTATTATTCAAAGGGGTTATCCAACCTTGTAAAACTGATGGTCTATCTTTGGCATAGGCCATCAATATCTGATTGGTGGGTTCTGTCGTTCATACAAGTGCCACGGCCTCTTCAATCTTTACATCTGAGCGTGATCGTGCTCGTATGGCAGAACGCCATATTAATGATAACAGACATTCTAAGAACTACAGGCTTGTCCCATTGAAATAGATAGGCAAGGATCCCGAATAGAGGATCAATCAGAGATTGATGGCCTATTCTGAGAATAGGCAACCAATTTTACAAGGTGGGATAACCCCTTTAAGCAATCTACAATTGTCAAGGTCTATGAAGCCATACTGTACCATGATATGATTTCCCTGTTCCATTGGATACCATATTACAGTAATATTCTTCATACTCTCCCCATTGCTTCTAGGAAAGAATATCTTTGCCTTACAGTTCAGAACAGGAGCATTATAAGGTGGCACATTGAGTGCCCATGACTCAGGGACACCATGTGTGACTGACTGTACAGACCCCATGCACACGGCTATGCTGTGAGGTCTAGTATGTTTACTACTGTTGTCTAGACCTTCTCTACTGATGGATTCAATATATTTTAAAGGAAAAAAAAGAATAATGAAGTTAAGCATGTTGTCCCACCACCCTACGTTTCATTTTCTCAGGTACAAGAGGAAAGTGGTCAGGGAGAGTGACGTGTGTCCCAATGTATGAATCATTCATCATCATTGAGCCAGACTTATCATTATGAGTCCCTTTCCCTGTTTAAGGTTCTTGGGCAGAATAGTAGACATGGGCGCAATTATAGCTGTTGTATCCATAGCAGCTTCTGTGGTATCAGATATGAGGGGCCATCCAGGTTAAAAAAAAATTGGATTTTTTTGTATGGAATAACAAAATGGTAGCTTTTTTGCACTACTATGTGGGTTTTCTAATACATCACATGGCACTGGGCACTGTATTAATCCATTGCAGTAATTATATTTCTACTTATTCTGTTGTTTCAGTTTCCTATCATAAAGTGGTGGGAGCCCATCTCATTTTGATATGGGACCCTATAAAATATAGTACCCCCCAATGGTAGGTGTAAATGGTTCACCAAGGAATAAATATCCAGTTCCTAATTAACATAATGATTCGTTTTAGCTGTGGTGCCTGCGAAGGCTGCTGCGTACACCCTGGATGGCGAGAGTAACACACAGAGACGTCCCGAATCGTATAACACCCGATATATCACTGGAGGCCAAGATGACCAGACTCAGACTCACAAAAGGCAAGATGACCAGACTCAGACTCACGAAGGGCAAGATGACCAGACTCAAACTCATGGAGGACAAGATGACCTGACTCAGACTCATGGAGGACAAGATGACCTGATTCAGACTCGCAAAGGGCAAGATGGACAGCCTCAGACTCACGTATTTTGGCCATGTAATGCGAGCAGAGTTGCTAGAAAAATCTATAATGCTTGCCCAGATCAGTGGTAAAAGAAGAACTGGCTGCCAAAGAACACGACGACTGATACTGTCAGAGCTGATACTGACATGGATATCACACAACTGAAAGAAGCCGTGCAAAACCAAAAAACATGGAGGGAGCTCGCCTGTAGGGTCGCAGAGGGTCGTGAATGACTAAATGGCTAACAACAACAATTAACGTATGCGTAAAGGTACGTTTACTTAGGCCGACAGTCGCCCCAAAGTAATTGCTCAAATGAACGATTTCGGGTGATTATCGGCCCTTGCACACACAGCCCCCAACAGAGCACTGAGTCAGAAATTGCTCAGTAGCGGCTATACGTTCCATTTCAACTCATCGATACGAAATGACTACTGAGCGGCCTCTCACTAAGTGTAAACAGGAGTCGCTTCATTTATGAACAACTCCTGTTTACTGTGAATGGAGGCGGGGAGGGTCAGAGACCCACTAACATCCCTATGAATGTGATGCAACTGTAGGGATTGTAGAGGTATTGGTTGCCGAAATACCCCTCTGCCACCTAAGAAGATACCAGTACAATAAATGCTGGGGGACTTTCTTCAAAGTGTTACTTTTTTTAAACTATGCTTCTGTGACGGGCGTAGTAAAAAAGAATATCTCCAGGCAATAAAATATAGATTTGCGAATAAAAAGCAATGAGCATTATTTGATGTCTATAAGAAAGAAGATAACGTTCACCAGTAAACAGGCAGCTTAACGGCCAACATTAAAAGGCATTTCTTGCTAGGAATCACTTCATACAGCCTCAGACAACTTATTACCGGTCATTCTGGTCTTTCCTGCCCACTTTAAATGGCAGAGGTGAGTGTGGAACTCTCTGAAGTCAGGCTGATCAATAAGGACAGTCACTTGTATTTCTCAATTGTTCTGCAATAAGATAGAGACGGAGTGAAGAGATCATTCCCTGGAGGGAAGCCTCCGATCAGCTTCTTCCATGTAGAGAAGCCAGATTAGTTATTCTTAATGCATGGTATAATTGCCCTTACACCTGGGACTTCTATTAAAGGATGCATAACTAAAGCAGGCCTGCAGATGGTTAGCTAAGGAATCACTATTCTGCGGCTGCATTTACTTTGATTTATCTTGCTTTCTTTACAGATGTAGTCAAACGGAGAGCAAGATGCACCTAATGCAAACGGGGGGACGTGCCACATGCAGTAGTTATCATTGAAACCTTTCATGTAAAGTCAGCAACATGACTGAAATTGGGAGGTGGGTGACAGCATCCAGAACAAAGCAATACAATGGGGGGTGGAGGGTGCGGGGGGGGCTGGTCATCAGCTGAGAGTGACTGCCGCCTCATCTAGCATCCACTTTTCCCCGGCTATTTTCAACAGCGTTATTGAAAATTGTAATGCGATTTTGGAGCAATGAAGGTCAGACTGGTCATTTATATACACAATGAAATTCATATTTCATATCCATCAATATCGGAGTTTAATCTTTTCTAATAAGTCTGCAGAGTAAATGGATTGCTTTAATATTTTAATAGGCTGTATATAATTTAAAAGAATCATAACCTAAATGTATGTGCTGATACATGACTACTAACCAGCTGGGAAACTTCTCACATATCACTGGGGTATGCCAGAAGCTTTCATCAGTAGGGGTCGGGGCTCTGTGTCCCATAATGACAAGGTGTGATGGTTCTCAGTGAGAGAAACCAAGTAATCTTGTAGATATGATAACTTTTAATGGCTAACAAAAATACATGATGTTATAGCGAGCTTTCAGACCTCTCAGGATCCTTCCTCAGGGATAATGAAACGGATCTGGATGGGATATATATATATATATATATATTATTATGCTTGAGGAAGGACCCTGAGAGGTCAGAAAGCTCTCTATAACATATACATGCTCTACCAAGGCATATAGATAAGGTAAAGGTAAAGTTCCCTGGTGCAATCACCAAGTCGTGACCGACTCCTAGGGTGATGTCACATCATGACGTTTTCTTGGCAGACTGTTTTTGCGAGGTGGTTTGCCTCCCCGTAAAAGGCTGAGTCAACCTTGAGCTGGCTACCTGAACCATGCAGGCATTGTACTAATTTGTGACGTTTTCTTGACAGACTGTTTTTGCGGGGTGGTTTGCCATTGCCATCTTTACCTCCCAGTAAGCTGGGTACTCATTTTACCGATGTCGGAAGGATGGAAGGCTGATTCAACCCTGAACTGGCTACCTGAACCAAGCGAGGCTTGAACCCGCAACCTTCAGGTCATGAGTAAGAGCTTAGGACTGCGTACTGCTGCCTTAACACTCTGTTCCATACGAGGCCCCCTTCTGTTCCACACAAGGTCCCCTAGATAAGATCCCCTATATGCTGCTGTATATCCTACTAAGAAATACAGACAGTGTTTTGCATAGATAAGAAGGGAAGGCCCTCTATATGATGCCATAGACCCTACTAAGTCATATAGGCAGGGTTTGTATAAATAAGGGGATAAGACCCCTCCATGATACCACATAGCCTACTAAGGCTATACAGTTTATATGGATGAAAGGGTAAGTTCCCTCTATGATGCCATATACCCTACTGAAGCACATAGAAAAGATTAGTAACTCCTTTTCAGCTTCATAGACATGATACCTGACGGATGCAGCAGAATCCAACAAGATCCTCCAACAAATACCCATTGCCTATAGCCACCATTACTGTATAACCATAAAACATTAGAACACTTGATTGGGGATTTCTTACTATGGGCTGCCGCACCCATTTGTGAAAGACAAAGCCGCCTTCAAGTATTATGTAAAGTGAATTCACAGACGATCAGATTTTTCTCCAACAAGAGTCACCGCATCTATACAAATGACATTTTTGGAAAAGCGATGCTTCCCAAGCCTCAACCATTGGCTGCCCATGTGCATGCGCTGACAAGAAGCCACCTGGCTGACTTAGTCATACAAGCTCCAGGATACCAAAAAGAATTAGCCACCAGCCGCCTGATGCTCTTCTTTGTTTAGGATACGGAAAAGAAAAGAAGGAGGGTGCAGCAAAAAAAAAAAAAAAAAATCCTCAGTCATTTAGTACAAGTCATTTTACATGCTGGGATAATGAAGTATAAAAATGCCTTCAAAGAACTGATTTCTTAGATTTAACTCACTACCAGCCAAGCTTTTTGTGAGGCCCCAAGGAACACGCGATCCCTGCTCCAGCCAAACAAAAGGGCTGCAAATTCATCAAACTATTTAATTATGCCTCTTTATTTTTCTCCATTAGCAGGTCCTGCCAGTACAAAGTAAATAAAGCCACCATGGTCTTTCCCCAGCAGACACATTGACTGGTTTTATTCTTTATTCAGTTTACAATATAAAGGGTTCAATTCCCCCCCCCCCCCCCCCCTCCTCGTTCCCATCTTGGCTAGTTTCCTAGTACAAGCATCACAAATTGGAGTGCCCAAATGCACAAGCATGGTCCTTGGTAAATAGCTGCTACTAAGGCTTTCTGCATTGCAAGCACATAGTGCATCCGGGCAGCGGCGTAGAGAGAAGCAGCCAGCGGCAGCCAAGCAGCACTTTACAGCCTCATGGAAAAGAGGAGCTTTTTATCCTCTAGTAAATTTGCTTTTTACATCTATTTCTTTTCAGAGGGGTTTGTTATTGAGCTCACTGTCCACAAATTCCATTGATCTCAGGCTGTGACTCAATCCATATGCTTATGCTTTGACACCGGCTCAGCAAGCCAGCCATACAAATCCTGTTCAGTCTGCAAAACGTATTGATTTTATAGATTTCCCCCAAAGTTGTGATAATGATATATCATTGTTAAATTTGGTAGAACAAACTGCTTTCCCAATCTGTCAATGCAAGCATGAAAACCAATTCACAGCCCTGTTTAGAAAGCTTTTCTAGTTGCCGAAGAGTAAGCGTTACTTAAAACCGCACAACTTCCCTACTGAGCTGAAGGCAAATGCTTGATAGTCAATCGCTTCCTTGCCATGGCCACGACTGATTGGATACTTTGTGCATAGTCAGCCTCCGGTAGAATCTTGCTCTCCCTTTTTCTATTGCGCTTGTTATTTTTTATTTTTTTTAACAGTTCCTATTTTTAATTACCGACAGAACATTCGGCGCATGCATCTCATATCAATTAGTTTTTAAATCAAGCTCAGGGAATTTTCTAGATGGGATTTTAGGTGCAATTAAAATATATTTTCAGACCCCAAAAAAAAGAAGAAAAAAAAGAAAAAGCGATTAGTGGCTCTAACAAATTGTTCTTTTTCTTTTAATCAGAATTCTTCCAGTTAATTAAACCTTGGGTACAATGCTTTTTTTTTTTTTTTTGTAGATAATTGTGAGATTTTTGGTGGCCGCGACGCACACTGCCTTTCGGTCTTAATGCTGCCTTAATGGAGGGAGCTGACAGTTGTCATAAACAATTACATAGAAATCACTTCTCCTTTCATTAAGCAATCATCTCTTTTCAACCATTCTCAAATACCCTAGAAACTTTTGTTCAGTCTTCCATGCTTAGAAAAGTGAGGAGTTTTATTCTATGTCTTTGGTTCATTTAAAAAAAAAAATGGCTACGGTACATGGCATTTTATTCTGCAGTGTTTTGCTAAAAATCAAGCTGTTTCCTAATTGCAATCGTCCAGATTTTTCAGGGCCAGTCATCTTTCTCTGCAGCATTTGTTCAGCTCCTCTGGGAGGAGCAATTTACAGAAAGCATTATCGATTTTTACTATAATAAGGCCTGAGATGTCCTACGGACTATTCACAATTGGCACATTGCAGCTTGACTCATATAACAGTATATATGCAATCTGACTGCACATGGGTCATTACAGGCTTTTCGGCTTCACATTTATCTCATGTCTGTTTGATAGGCTGTCATGCAAATTTAAAAAAAAAACAAGACATATATATATATATATATATATAATATATATGTGTATATATATTGTAGTAGACCAGCACCAGGAATGGCCTTCCTTTAGGGGGCTTGAGAGCAGGCTGTCTTAAGGAATATTTGCATAGAAAGGGTCTAGTCTGGTAATTAACCGTAACACAACTGTGTGGGTACGGCCAGACGAGAGAAAACCCCCTGTGTTACTGAGTTCCATGTCCCTGAGAGTCTGTTCTGGTCCATTGGAGACCAAGCGCTGCTCTAGTCTGGAAGTCCTACCTGGGAGAACCAAGATCAGACAAGGATGGACGGCCCTTAGATTGGCACCCTGGATAGCTAGTTTACTGGTTTGCAACCATCCATCTGGTGGAGGAAAGACCCAAGGGTGGATGCCTAAGCAATTGGTCTCATTAGCCATGGTGACAAAGCTTCAGTTTGTTAGCAGCCACATTCCCGGAACTATCTGTGTATGTAACATCCTGGAGACCCTGCCTGTAAAGATAGCATCTCCCTTGGAGGGGTCGAGCATGAAAACCGGGGTTCCTCAGATGCTGCCTCCTCAGTTAACTGAAAGCAAGGTGGATCCACATCGGTCTGCCTGACAGATGTATGTTAAAAGATTTATTGTTGGGGATTCCTGTTGGCTGAGTGGAGTGAAGGGATCAATGAGAAGCCTATAGGCCTACAGATCAGAGGTCCCCAACCAGTGCCTTGCGACCCCTTGCTGTGTGCCTCACTGAGTCCTGTCTCATAACCATAGGTACTGGCAATTGACATTATTGCAAAAACAATGCAGTCCTAATCTCTCGCTTACGATCTGAAGGTTGGGGGTTCAATCCCTACTTGGTACAGGTAGCCGACTCTATGTTGACTCAGCTTTCCATCCTTCTGAGGTCGGTAAAATGAGTATCCAGCTTGGTGGGGGGTAATAAATAAATTACTTGAAAGCACTGGGGAATAAGTTGGCGCTATACAAATAACAAGATTTATTTTTTATTCAAACATCCTAACTACCAAACAGTGCTAATTCAGATGACATAATACTAGTGTCAAACTTCACAATGACATATTCATCAGCAAATATTAGCGATTTCACAATTTCTTGTTTCTCCACACAGGGCCGTGACATACATCACACAGTTAAAGAACATACTGTGGCCCTGTTACATCATACCCAAATGCAAATGAATGCAGCTGCCCTGTGAATTGTAAGTTGACATACCTCCAACCCAACTATCATGAGACATATTTCAGGTCAGGATTTTTTGTTAATGTCAGGTAAGGTTTCAGCAACTAGTGAGTTGCAATACGATTTCACTTATGTTAAGATAGGATTTAGAAGGGCCATAGTGTGATCCTTAGCTATGTAATGTGTGTTGTGGTCAAGGTTGGCGTGTACTCATAGTATAAAGATTTCTCAAATTCTCATGAATTCATGAATGGGTGAGTGCTGCCTCTGATTGGCTGAGCACTATAACAAATCAGAGGCAGCTCTTAGCTGTCATTCAATAGCTGAGAGCTGCCTCTGATTGGTTACAGTGCTCAGCCATTCAGAGACAGCCCATTCAGCAGGCGGGGATTTTAAATCCCTGCCTGCTGAATACTACTGAGGGCAGTTCAGGAGAAGAGCCGGCTGGACGCGGCTGAGCCCTGACAGCTGTAGAGAGGTGAGTATAGATTTTTCAAAAATTTTTACACTTTTTTTAGGATGGTTTTCAGGGAAGGGCTTATATTTGAAGCCCTTCCTCAAAAAACACTACAGCGCTTGCCAGCAGCCCATTGCTTTCAATGGAGCCGACTCTGTTGCTGGCTCCATTGAATTCAATGGGGGAACATCGCGCTCCTCTGTTACAGCTGTGGCAGAGGATAGCGGGCAGCGCTCTTTTTGAGTGTCAAAACGCCCGTGTGACCGAGCCCTTTTGTGCCGATAAATGCTGCTAGCAGCGTTTTTTTCCGCCGTGCCGCCGGCTTAGGTCACGCGATTTTTTTAACGCATCAGTTATGCGCACAAACAATCGTGCGACTAAACGCCCATGATACTGAGCCCCAAGAGGGCAGAATGCTTTAGGTAGCCGGCTCAAGGTTGACTCAGCCTTCCATCCTTCCAAGGTCGGTAAAATGAGTACCAGCTTGTTGAGGGGGTAATAAATAAAAATGACCTGAAAACGCTGCAGAATAAGTTGGCGCTATACAAATGACAAGATTTAGAATAGAAATGGTCACAGATTATGCAGTTTTTCAACCTTGACATTGCATAATCTTCACCAGGAATGGGTGACCCTCTGGTAATTGTGATGCATTTCTTAAAAATGAAAATATTAAGTTATGAGTACTAGATTTCCTGAGTTGAGACACGGATCCAGGGAGTTCCTCAAAATGCCATATCTGGAGCTGGAAAGGATTTTATCCCTTAATTAGGGGTTATTAGAATCTATCTCAGCATTTTTGTTTTTCTCTGGATCAACACAGTAGGATTATAGATTCGACTTGATAGACCTATGTTTTTTTTATCAGTTTAGCAGCTACATACCTACAGTTTGTAACTACTGGCTGCATGGAGGACTTGTGAAGTGAATCTTGATAGTGGATTGTAAATTTTGTTACCTACTCTTTGGCAGCCACTTACCCCTCACTGCACCACAATACTGGTTCATTCATTTGTATTATTGTGTGCTTTAAGTATATCACAGAAACAAAACAGCAAACCCTTAAGTGAATGTCTGTTTTTCGGGGTTCTTTCCCCCAAGTGTATATCGCCCCGCCGTTTTCACGGTCGGCTGATATACGCTACGATCTAATGCATTGGATTCCAATGTATCAGACCACAGGGCCGTATTCCTGTCGAGCCCAAAAGATAGTCCTTGAAACATCTTTCGGGCTGGAATACATCGGCTGCTACATGGGCTCCTATGGGAGCCAATGACAGCGGCTAGAGAGGGGAAGTGGTAGGGAGTTTAGTAGCATGATTGCTAAACTCCCTCCCTCTTCTTTCCTCCCCTCCGGCTGATTGCAATAGGAGGGGGTGGGATGTGGCAGAGCTAAGCACCGCCCCATTCCGCCTCCTCCCATTGCTGGCTGTGAATCAGGGGCTGGGAGGGGTGGAACTTATCTCCACCTCCTCCCCGACCCCTCCTATGGTAGCCAAAGGAAAAAAAATAGGGCAGTAAAATCCCTAAAAAGTGTCTGGTCCGTTTTACGCAGCAGAAATCCACGGCGTTGCCCCACAGCTATTAGGTTCTAGTGAACCTTATAGCTCAATGTTCATGCTGCGGAATTCTGCTGCAGAATTCTGCAGCGTGAAATAAACTGCGGCATGTAGTACGGTGGAAGTTTCACGTGAATACGCGTCCCCGCCCACCGCCGTTCGTGTCATCTGACACTGCAGGTGCGTCATGCATTGTAATGCGCTTGCACGCTGGTCCTCCATGTGGGACGTGTACTGTATATCCGGAGTGGTAAGTATGGGGGGTTTTGGGGGCGCTGTGACGGACTCCGCGCGGGATTCTGCTGGCGGAGTCAGTCACGGCTGTGGGCATGAGGCCTAAGGGGTTAAAGAGGATTTTTTAAACTAATATAAACATTTGTGGCAGTGGGGGATGCATGTAAAAAAAAAATAACACAGTACTCACTTCACTCAGTCACGCTGCTCCCTAACCGCTGCTCTGGTCTACTTTTACTTTGGTGCTGCAGAAGTCAAATGACTGCTTACCTGCATGACTGTTGCAGCCATAGAAGACCAGAAAGCTACTAATGATGTCCCATAAACCTGTTGAGGACTTCTATATTAGAAGCCCACATGATACATTTATGGGCTGTCACCAGGTCCTCTGGCTCAGTGATGTCACCTGTCAAATGCCATGGTAGTCCAGTGCCACGGAGATTACATTACTTTTATATAGTTTTGGGCACAGGGGACCCAAAACTTAATTTAAAAAAAAGTAACTCAAAAACTCCTTTAACTTTAACATATAACAAGTATGCGGTAAGTTCCCAAGCTCCCTCTAGTGGTGGCTAAAGGCAGCCAGAATTGTATTGTGTAAATCTCTGTTCATAAGTACATCAGAAAAAAATGGAGCTCCGGCCATTGATGTACATGAAGCACAGAACTTGGATCTATTTAGGCTAAAATTATTATTAGTGAATTCGGCGATCAGTGATTATCTAATTTATTTCTGACCAAGGACCATTGTACCAGAATCTATATTACCTCACTATCCCTGAAGACTGCCATGAGAGATCGTAGCCTCTCTGTCCTGTAATAAGCTGTCATATTGTAGAAAGAATAAGATGGTGTGCTGCCAGTAATTAACCCATTACCTTCCCTTAATGGAATGCAGCATAGTAATGCTAATTTAGCTGTCAATATCATTGGATTATCTATTACTAATTAGAGTGTGTCATTAGCATTCACTTACAAGAAGGACAATTATGGTATAGCAGCCCCAGAGAGTTACTGTAAGACTTTGCTTTCTTAATGGAATGCTATTGCTATGATAAACTGACATAAGATTTGGTTTCGCTGACCTTCCGATATTACATACACTATGCATACAATCACTCATACGAGTAAATGTCTGTGGATTAATACATTGCTTGTTAAGATTAGGTATACACTGAGCTGTATTTTCCATATTGGCAAATTTAGCATATATCTTGGAAAGAACATAAATGAGAACATACTCAAGCATCATTGTACCTGATCCTCCTTTAAAAGGAATGCATCACCTATATTTTTCATTAATGTATAATTATAGAACAAATCCTAAAATCTTGCCATTTCCCACTGACCATAGAGGCTAATATTAGTCTGTCACTTCCTATTCTGTAGAAATCATTATCCTGTACTCATCTCATTATTATCACAGGCAGGAGTACAATGAACGTTGACACCTATATGTAGGTAAGGCAGGACATACCATTCAAAATAGGTGATGGTCTCAGCCCACCTCCTCCTCTTCCCTGCACAATGATCTTTGCAAAAGTCACACAGCATGCTGAAAACACGCTCTGTCAATGGGTTCCATCTTGTTCATTGTGTTTATGGCCCACGCAGTTGCTATAAAGCATTTATCTAATTACTGCGAATTGAAGCTCAGACTAGATGGCCGCCCACAGAAGTATATCCAACAGGAAGGAGAAAAATAAGTGCTTCCTTTGAATTTCCCATTTCCCATGCACCCATTTCTGTCTTTGGTGCAAAAAAAAGCACAAAAGTCAGTGGCTTTAAGAAAAAGCAAAACTTGTGCATAAAAAGACCCTAAGGCCTTATTCACATGACCATATATAAATGGCTAACTTAGCCGCGTTAAAAAATTGCGACCATCTAAAGCATTGGTTTCCAATGTATTCATTCAGATGAGCGATTTTTAGCTGCGTCAAAACATTCCCATGCTGGAAATAATAGGACAACAGCGACCCATTTTATACGGTGTGTGAAAAGATAGGTCTTGCCCTATCTTTTCCCGAGATTTGCTGGAGGCTCCTATTGGCTTCTATGGGAGCTGAAAAAAAGGGAGGGGGAGGGAGTTTAGCTGCGTGGAACACTGGGAAAAGACGACAGGTGTCCCTATTTAAGCAAAATGTGATTGTTCTCAGTTAAAGAAACCAGGTAATCTTGTAGATATGATATCTTTTAATGGCTAACAAAAATACATGATGTTATTGCAAGCTATCGGATCTTTTTAGAATCTTTCCTCAGGCATAATGAAAGAGATTTGGATGGGACACATATAAATACAGGAGAGGTGTGAGGGGGTATGCCTCAGGGGTGGGTGGATCGGGGGATGGCATTGTCTCTCCCCGGGGGGTGGACATCCCAGAAGGGGTACTTTTCCCAATCATTATTTTAAAGATTTGGTAAAAAGTCATACATTGATTTGAAGGAATTCAGCCATCCAATAGGTGGTGCTGCATAGGTATTGTTCAATCTTCCTTATGTGCAGGTCTGAAGGAGAGATAACACACAGGCCTGTCACTTCCTAACACCAATGTAGAGATAATAAAGCATTTCTTTCCAGTGGACTGATTAAGTATTTACTTCTCTGCTCATCTTGTCTGGTATTGTTTTAAGTACAAATTAGTCTCTGTTTTTTGTGCCTTTTTTAATGTGTGAACATTTGTATTTATATATGTCCCATCCAAATCTCTTTCATTCCACCTGAGGAAGGATCCTAAGGGGATCCGAAAGCTCGTTGTAACATCATGTATTTTTTTAGCCATTAGAAGGTATTATATCTACAAGATTTTTTTGTTTCTCTTACTGATAACAATCACATTTTGCTCTACTGGTTGATGCTTCATTCAGACG
This sequence comes from Eleutherodactylus coqui, assembly GCF_035609145.1. Lineage (NCBI taxonomy): Eukaryota > Metazoa > Chordata > Amphibia > Anura > Eleutherodactylidae > Eleutherodactylus > Eleutherodactylus coqui. The sequence goes on along the minus strand of NC_089847.1, from coordinate 22,385,043 downwards.
AGCGTGCATTTGCGCGCACGTATCTGCGCACAAATCCACGTGTGTCCATGGAATGCCAAAACACAGGTGAGTGTTGGTCCGTGCCCATTGACTTCAATGGGGCCACCGCAGCTGCCATCAGCCCCATTGAAGGCAATGGGCTGCCGGGAACCCTTGCAGTGATTTTTGGGGAAGGGCTTTAAATATAAGCCCTTCCCTGAAAATCATCCCTGGCTTCTGTAAAAAATAAAAATAATATACTCACACCTCCACCGCTTTCGGGGCTCAGGAGTGCCTAGCCACTTGATCTTCCGGCAGTGTAGTGAAGTTCTTTCAGCAGGCGGAGATTTAAAATCCCCGCCTGCTGAAAAGGCTGTATTTGATTGGCTGAGTGCTCAACCAATCACAGGCAGCACTCAGACACTCAGTGAATGGCAGCTAAGTGATGCCTGTGATTGGTCTCAGTGTTTAGCCAATCACAGGCAGTGCTCAGCCACTCATTGAATGACAGCTGAACGCTGCCTGTGATTTGTCACAGCGCTCAACCAATCACAGGCAACGCTCAGCTGTCATTCAATGAATGGCTGAGCACTGCCTGTGATTGGTTGAGCGCTCAGCCAATCAGATACAACCCTTTAAGCAGGCGGGGATTTTAAATCCCCACCAGCTGAAAGAACTTCACTACACTGCCGGAGACCAAGCAAAGAAGACGTGCCTGAGCCCTGACAGCGGCGGAGAGGTGAGTATATATTTTTTTACACAAGCCAGAGATGATTTTTCAGGGAAAAGCTTATATTTAAAGCCCTTCCCCGAAAATCACTGCAGTGGTTGCCTGCATCCCATTGCTTTCAATGGGACCGCCGGCAGTAGCGGCGGCCCCATTGAAAGCAATGGGAGAACATCGCAAACCTGTGCCACAGCTGTGATAGCTGTGGCAGGGAATTCAGTGCTGTCACAATGTTCAGTGACAAGGGGACTCTCAGTGGGGAATATTGACACACAGCCTGGACCTATAGTGCATGCATGTCCGATGTTTTGCAGGTACGCACGTTTGCATGCCTGTAAAACGCGGACATGTGAACACAGGGAACCACACGCATATAAACATGCTAGTCTGAATGTGCCCTAACACAGTACCAAATCTTTTTTTCGCTTTACCTATTTAAGCATTAATAGTAATTCCGAGGATTTCTGCCAACTGTAGTTTTTCACTGATACGCTACAGCTGCCCCTGTCAATGAATGAGAAATCGCTAATTTGGATCGGGACTTGATCACAGCTATTCTTCATTCACTTGAATTTTGCCTGCGATGCAGTGAGTGCAAAAGTGCAGTCATGTGAATGAGGACTTAAGGTCAATTCCACCTTTATGTACCTTCTGACATGTCTTTTTGGCAACATTGGTGGAGGTCTACGAGTCTCACCAATACCCAGCATTTCCTTGCATCAAGCATAGACTACATAGTGACAATTTCTCTGAAATACATAAACATCCATAAAAACTGAATTATTCCTTCAAATGTTTGCCTGGTGAAGTTAATAGAGGGGAGCTCCCATCTATAACCAGAGTTAAAGGGGCTATATAACTAATTTTTTTAGTAATTAAAAAGAGATAATGGAACACATTCCATTTTTGTCATGTTTTTATTTTCCGATTGCAGAATTTTTTATTCAGTTGTCTATACATGACTATGGGGGGCTGACATCTTTCCTGAGCTACATTTCACAGCATTTAGAGATATGCTTTATGGCAGCTTCATGGACCAATCAACATAATGAACAAGAGCCGATCCATTGGTTTGTAGGGTAGACTGCTCTAGACATGCCTTGTTACCTGTGCAGAGGTCATTTTGCAGGGAGGGGGAGTACATATTCACAGATCACCTATTGCAAATGGCGGGTCCTGCGTTATCTACATAGAGGTGTTACTTTTCAGTGTAATCCTGCCTGTGATGTTTGTGAGATGACGGCTGCAAAGCTTCCTCTACAGAACAGGAAGTATAAGACAAGTATTAGGCTCTGTGGTCAGTGTGAAAAATGCAGGATTGAAAATTTTTTTTACATATAGGTTGTGAGAGAAAATTTAAAAAGAAATCATGAAAAATTCTTTAAAAATATGTTTGACACAAAAATGTGATGTACATGATGTCATTTTCTGATTACACATTCCCGTTAAGAGCAGTTACAAAATGTGTCTCACACTCTGGAGGACTATTTTACTAAAGCCAAGGGTTCCGCAAGGAAACTGGGCACTTGCTACCAAGTTCCCTCAGAGCTTACAGTTGATTGCAGGAGGATATACTAAAATTATTATTTTTAGAGGGACATTTGTAATAAAAAGGATTATCCAATGTGGAGATTGGCCTTAACATGTTGCGGTGCTTAGTTCATTGACATTGGCATTGCCTCCCTTTCTTCCCCTCTCCCCTCAGACCTACATGTTATGCTGGAGGTGTAGGCTTCTCCCTTACCTCCCCTACAGGCTGACAATGAATGGCACGGTGAAGGGCCTGAGATGGTCTTGTGACTGTGATGTTATGACAGGTCCTTCATCCATGTGGCGCTCACCTCTTAGGGGCATCATATGGCACAGTGTTAGGCCTCAGTCACACGGGCGCATCGGCACCCGAACACCGGCGCCGATGCGCCCGTGTGACTGCAGGAAGGAGACGGACGTACCTAAAGACGGCAGTCTCTCTGCCGCGCTGGAGGAAAGAACACATGACCGGCAATGGAGCCGGTCACATGTTCTTTCCTCCAGCGCTGCAGAGAGACGGCCGTCTGCAGGTACGTCCGTCTGCTGGTGTCAGTCACACGGGCGCATTGGCGCCGATGCGCCCGTGGGACTGAGGCCTTAAGGTCTCGTGTTAAGGCAGCAGTAAGCTCTCGCTCACAACCTGAAGGTTCAATCCCTGCATGGTTCAGGTAGCTGATTCAAGCTTGACTCATCCTTCCATCCTTCCAAGGTCATTAAAATGAGTACCCAGCTTGCTGGGGGGTAATAAATTAATACATCACCTGAAAGTGCTGCAGAATAAGTTGACGCTACACAAATAACAAGTCCCTTCCCCCAACTTCCCCTCTTCAATCTGCTGATCATTGGAATTCCCAAATGGTGGACCATGCTGATTAACGCATTACCTATCTTCAAGAATACAGTTTTTCAACACACAATGGTCTTTTCTGGGCCATCGTAACTAAGGGCTCATGTCCACGGGCAAAAGAAGAATTAAAATCCGCAGCGGATTTTAACTCTTATCCCGCACGCGGATCCGCATCCCATAGGGATGCATTGACCACCCGCAGGTAGATAAATACCCGCAGATGGTCAATAAAAGTGATTTTAAAAAAAATGGAGCATCAAAAAATCTGGACCATGCTCCATTTTCGTGCGGGTCTCCCGTGGAGACGGCTCCCGCAGGCTTCTATTGAAGCCTATGGAAGCCATCCGCATCCGCAGGAGACCTAAAATAGGAATTTAAAAGAATTTACTCATCCGGAGCGGGCGGGGAAGGTCTTCTCTTCCTCACGGCCGGATCTTTCTTGCTTCGGCTCGGCGGATGTGCCCGGCGTGACGAGTTCATCCGCCGGCCGAAAAAGAAGATCCGGCCGTGAGGAAGAGAAGACTTTCCCCGCCCGCTCCGGATGAGTAAATTCTTTTAAATTCCTATTTTCAGCGCTCATGTCCGCGGGGCAGGAGGGACCCGCTGCAGATTCTCCATGTAGAATCTGTAGCGGGCCTGATTTTCCCCATGGACATGAGGCCTAAGGGACCATTCATACCTGCGTTAGGGTTTTCTATCCCAATTCAGGAGCAGAAAAATTAAAATTCAATGTTTCCATTTCACAGCCTCTTCAATCAGTTGATCATCGGGGATCCCGAACAGCAGATCCCGCTAATCAACTATTGGCCATCAATAGAATAGTCCCTTTAATTATGGATTTTATTGCTACTCTGGCTGTACTTTTATCACACTTTGATGGTGGTCATGTTGTGACATCAACATATCTTCTCAAGCTACCTGGGACATATTAATCCCGCAACATGTCTGGCTACTCAAAAATGTCTCGTACTGCTTTGTCATACGCCGACTACATTTTCATTAATATTGTTTCACCTCAGAAAATGGCTGCCGATGCTGTCTGTCAGTAATAAAATCTCAAGATACGCTGCCCGAAGAAAAGAAATATTAATGGGACCAAGCGGTAATAATATTTTTAGTATTCTCCGCTCCTTCCTTGACTCTCTATAGCTGGATTGGAATGAGACTGCCATGCATGAAAACCCTTCCATAAAGGTGCGCGCTCGCCGGACGTGCGCTGTACCTAGTAACAATTCCATCTGTTTGAGTGTAGAATATGCTTCAGTGGAACACTAGAGTTTTATGACAGCAACTGGGATTCTGTGGCCATTTCACTAGGTGAAATATGATTAAAAGAGAATAGCAGCTGTGTATAAATCCCCGACTGCTACAAAATTTATGTGCAGCGTTGCAAAGGAGAGGATGTTTTAATTGAGGTGATTTTATAGAATTCTGGTTAAGATTTCATGAGGTCCGTATGCCTGAAAGGTCCTTTTTTCAATTTATCGCTCTCGGTCGGAATATCTTGCTAAGCTTGCAGAGTTCTTTTGATCCCTTGCCTGTGGTTGCACGATCCAGGTGTCTTCACTGGGGGTGATAACTCTAATTCCAGTCTTTATTTATTTCCTTCTTACTACTTGTAAGTTTTAGGAATAAGGGGTTATAAAAATAAAAATGGCAGCTGGCTAGACTCATCTGACCTAACAGGAACAAAGACGGCAAGATGTTAAAAGACAGCAGGATGGAAGCAATTTAAAGCGCACAGCAACATTGGATGTGCTGGGAGATAATTGTAAAATTAAGCTAAATTTGTACTTTATATTAAAGAGCACCTTCATTTATAGGTAGCTTTCAACATCAGGAGATCCTTAGGGGTCTGTAAACTGGGACCCCCATCAGTTTATAACCTAGAGTTCAATGAGTTATTGGAAAAATATAGAAGTATCAGTATTACTTCATTTTATATGCTACGGTGGGAGATGCGATGTTGCTAGCTGGAGGTCACACTGTGTATGGTACCATAATGGGGCAATTGTGATTGTGGCTGTATTGGGGGCAGTATTGCAGATTTTTTTTATGGTGGTACTATTGTTAGCATGGTGGCTCAATGGTTAAAAAAAATGTATTCCACAAAGCTTTCAGCTAATTTATTAATTACCCCCCACCAAGTTGGGTACTTCTTTTACCGACCTCGGAAGGATGGAAGGCTGAGTCAAGCTTGAGCTGGCTACCAGAACCATGTGGGGAATGAACTTGCAACCTTCAGGTCATGAGCGAGAGCTTAGGACTGCATTTCTGCTGCCTTAACATTCTGCCCCTTGCAGAGTGTTGCCTTGAAGCTACTGGAGTCCTGGGTTAAAATCCAACTGTGAGTAATGGCAGATTTACAAGGGACAACTATCATTCCAATAGTAGCTACAACGAGTTGTTAGCATACGAAGAACTGTTGCTTGTGTGCCTTTTCACAAAATGATTGTTGTTCATATTCGCGGTTGCTGAAGCTCATACCTCCCTGCAAAGTTTATTGGCTACAAAGCTTGACAATGGAGATGCGCTCCCCCAAGGATATCAAGTGGAAATGCCAAGAACTTCATTGAAGGTCTTGGCATTTCCACTTGATATCCTTGGGGGAATGTATCTCCGTTATCAAGTTCACTGTTAATATACTTTAGATTATTCAGAGCTCCTGTTTTTTGGTGACTGCGGCAGGGGCGTAACTATAGAGGATGCAGGGGATGCGGTTGCACCTGGGCCCAGGAGCCTTAGGGGGCCCATAAGACCTCTCTTCTCCATATAGGGGGCCCAGTACTATGAATAAAGCGTTATAGTTGGGGGCCCCGTTACAGGTTTTGCATTGGGGCCCAGGAGCTTCAAGTTACGCCTCTGGACTGCGGCATACCCTGAGATATTGTTCTAGCCTCTACAGAGGATGTGCTCTGAGTGCAACATTACAGGGTGAGTAGAGTCGGTATTCATTGCATTTGCTCTTTGTGGCGATTACTACTCAAGCGAGCGCTCGTTTAGTTTTTTTTTTCTAGGTTCGGTTTATTGGCTAGTCGTTGAAAGACAAATGATTGCCCACTTACACCAGATAATAATTAATCAACCAGTGACTATTTTTAGGTGAAATGAAACAAAGAGACTAGTGAACAAATTTTTATACGTCGCCCAGTTGGTGGCTGTGTTTACATGGAACAACTATCAGTTATATTTGCTCAACTAAGCAATCATTCAGATGATAGTTGTTCTATGTAAAGCCAACCTGATAGCTACATGGAGTTTGTCTGTTCTCCTCATTTTTGCATGGGTTTCCTGCAGGTACTCGGACTTCCTCCCACACTATACAAACATACTCCGGAGGTTCCATTGTAAATTCCGTTAAAAACAGGACAAAAAGCACAGCATTCAGCGCTATTTCAACATGTAAAAAGCAGGAAGCCCAACTGGAAACCAAACAAACCCCATTAGAGTCAATAAGTCATAATACGGATCCATTCAGCCATGGAATGCTGTTTTCCTGCTTCTCCAATGGAGCAGGAAAATGGAATCCCTGAGTTCTGATCTGTAAGAGTCCTAATAGATTAATTTGGAATTTTTATTATGAGCCCCAATGGGGACAGGACCCGATATAAGTCATGACAATCTCTGTAAAGTGTTGAGGAGAATGTATGCATTATATAAATGAGTAAAATCAATAAAATACTGTTTTATGATAGGTAAAGTCATGAGTTTTTTTTATTGTCCAGGAGCCCAGAACATTTTCAGTAATCTTCGGCCTTGTTCTCTACAATGAACAGAGCCAAGGCAATGCAAAAGTTATCCTGATGGCAAGGAAAATAGACCAAGTGACCATTTTTATCCAAACTCACATATCCGGAGGAGCAAAAGCAAAGATTCAAATGGTAGGAGATGGCCAAAAAGGAAGTAAACATTACTTGACAATAGCCGTGTTCGGGGGCGTAGCTAAAGGCTCAAGGGCCCGGGTGCAAAAGTTTATCTTGGACCACCCCAACGTCTCTTAACTCCTTAACGCAGAGGCGTGACTTGAAGCTCCTGGGCCCCAATGGAAAACCTGTCACAGGGCCGCCAACTATAATGCTTTATTCATAGTACTGGGCTCCCTATATGGAGAAGAGAGGCGTTATGGGCCCCCTAAGGCTCCTGGGCCCGGGTGCAACCGCATCCCCTGCATCCCCTATAGTTACGCCAGTGGCCCTGTTCCAAGTGATGAGATGGGTCAAAAATCTGACCCCAGCTCAAAAGATAATTTAGAATTTTCTTTAATCCATCAATCTGATCTTATACATTGCCATTAAGCAAATATAGATCCGTCCAATTCTGGAAACTGATGGAACATCCACATTTTACTGCACCCATTTTTATTACATATATGTTGAAACTCTAAATGTATTTTTAAGCGGTCTAATAAGAAAGTATCCTCCCCGAAGCAGAGCATTTAAGGCAAGGAAGCAGCTCCTCGCCATGTCTGTTTTTCCATCCTGTTAAATTTACTGGAAACACAAAGTGTTGACGCAACAAAAAGCAAAAGTAGAAGCTCAATAAGTGTTTTGTAACAGTATACACTTAAAAATCCATACCCCACATCCCATTGGCCCTTACGAAACAGGACACAACATGTGTCCTACACGGCTGTACAATTATGGCCAAAGTGATGTCTTGCCGTTCTCCCGAAAGACGGATTGAAGATTTTATTTCCACTAACATCTTTGCAGTGAAAGGTTATTTTATTTACTTTTTTTTTTTTTTTTCTAAAACCACTCTTTCCAGTTTCTCCGCTAATGTCCCCATGTCTACAGCTGGTAACCAGATTTTACAAAAACACAAACCTTTACTGTATGGAAAAAAAAAAAAGGAGTGAAATTGAAATGCTGCTGTTTTATGACAGAATCAAAAGGAAATTTATAAAACATCAAAGAAAATATTTAAAATATATCAAACGCAATTTGTAAAATAATATAGCGGAATCGAAAGAACATTCGGGTGGGAAGTGCTGTTGCACATGTGGAGAATTAATTTATTAACCATGTTGCATGGACTCCAGATACTCTCAGGAAACAGACTTAGGAGGCTTTTTTTCCCCCATTCTGTGCAGCAGAGACACGGCGAACACCGCGGCTGAAATATGCGACTAATATGTTACAAGACTTGATTACAGACGATGACCTGTGCAGACCTCTTCAAGTGACAAGCTAGGGCAGCCATTTCAAATGCTGCTGCTTTCATCTAATTCCTCTCTTTCTGATGAGAGTCACGCAGCAGATTTCAGGATATAGGCGTTCGGGATCTTGGTTGTAGAACAAGTAACGTGTGTTTGCTGTCTGTAGGCCTCAGAAAACCAAAACAAATGATGGCTTGACGTCTTTATCATTTAACGGAGATTTCTAAGCACCAGCCGGTGCTGTATAGGTCTTGATTTATCAAAGGTACAAAGGCTTAGCACTTATCTTCAGTTCATGTAAACGTAAGTGCTCAAAATAATGGCCTTCTGATAAATCTAAATCTTACATTTCCACTTTTCTTGCTGTCACTTTGCTTTAAAGAATCAGTTTCATCTTCCATTAATAATAAGGAATGTAGCTTTTCCTGTATGTTATCTCGCTAAATTTGTTATCAGGAAATCTTTGCCGCTTCCTTAGATTGCAACAACAGAGCTCGACGCGTTAGCCTGCCTTAAATGATCATTATTCAGGAGGAATGGCGCGCTTAAGATGCCATTATGGGCTTTTTTATAAAAATAAACAATAAATATGGGATAATTTTTAAACGGTTCGGACTATTAAGGCCCAATGGCCACGGGCGGGTCGGATTTAGTGCAGGGAATCTAACCCTGCCCACAGCCAGTGAGCCCTATTTACCTGTTTTTCCCGACAGCGCCATCCAGCAGGATCCCTCCACTTCTGGGTTCGTTGTACTGTGCATGGTCCTCATGGCTCGCCTTCTCCAGTACAGTTTTTTCTTTTTTAATCTCCTACTTCCGTGGGATCTGCGACTGTAACAAGAGGGCATCCGCTATGTCTAGAAGAAAGCAGGTTTCATCGCCAACACAGAAAAGGGTTCTTTACTGTAAGAGCAGTGAGACTATGGAACTCTCTGCCTGAGGATGTGGTGATGGCAAAATCAATAGAGCAGTTTAAAAGGGGACTTGATGTCTTTCTAAAGCGTAAGGATATTACAGGATATAAATCTTAGGTTAAGTGTTAATCCGGGTATACAGGAAGGTAGGAAATATTAGGGGTTGATTCAGGGATTAGTCTGATTGCCATTAGGGAGTCGGGAAGGAATTTTCCCCCAAAAGGGCTAATTGGCTTCTGCCTCTTGGGTTTTTTTGCCTTCCTCTGGATCAACAACATAGGAGGATAAACAGGCTGAACTAGATGGACATTGTCTTCATTCAGCCTTACATACTATGTTACTATGTCCACAGTGTCAGCTGCGAGTGTGCTGCGGATCGGACGGCTTCCATTGACTTTAATGGAAGCCGTTCTTGCTGGATCCGCAGAAAAATGGAACATGCTGCGGTTTGTTTTACAGGCCAAAAGGTCTGCAAACAAATCCGCATGCTTAAATTAATTTGCGGACACCCATGCTTCCTTATGAGTGCTTGATTTGTGGGTATCCCATGCGGGTTCCACAAATCAAACCTGCCCGTGGACGTTGGGCCTTAAGGATATACAATTATTTACGTCTGGTAGACTATAGGAACTAAGGAAGACACTTGAACTTTAAGGCTAACTTCATACGGGTGAGCACGATATCAGGCCATGAATCATGTCCCGATTTCACGCTCGCCATCATGTGAAACGCCGAGGATGCGAGGCGTTTTTATGTAAAAACTGCCTCCTATCACTTCGGGGAAGAAGCGATCTTCTGCTTGGGCTATTGGAGTTTCTCCCATTGTTTTCAACGGGGAACCCACATCACGTGCACCTAGCATGTAGAGCAATGCTGCTGCCGGCCCTACTGAAAGCAATGGACGCTGCGATGCGAGGGCACGCAGAAAGATAGAACATGCCGCAATTTGATTCCCGCATCATATTGAGGTGCAATTTAGGAAAACATCGCTCATGTGTATGACCCCATTCAATAGAATGGGGTTGATATTTGTGCGAGATTTGTATGTCTTGCAATGCACAAATCTCGCCCATGTGAATGCAGCTTAATGGCTTATTCACATGGCCGTGATGTCAGGCGGTGTGTTGTCCGTGTGGGGATGCAGATGACCAATTTTTCACATGGACTGATGGTCTGTGTGATAAAAATCGCTGCAAGTCCTATTTTCATCCGCTTTTCACGAACGACATGCAATATGCCTTGTCCAATATGAGTAACAATTCGGCCATGGGAATCTAGCCTAATAAGGCTATTATAAAAGGATAGTTGATAACTCCCAAAACGAGTTATAGTGGACCCACAAACTGCAAAGACCTTTTCAACATACAGTAGTCATTCCTGGACTATCGTGACTAAGGACCCATTCACACATGCATTAGAGCTTTCCATCTCAATTTCATCTCTCTGTTCTGTATTTGGAGCAGAAAACTGGAATTAAATTTTTCCATTTTTTCCCCTTTGATTTTAATGGATTTTCAAAAAAAACCCAAAACTGATTGCTATCAGTTAGTTTCTGTCCTGTTGTGTTTCCGTTTTTTTAAAGGAACAAGTAGTGCTACAGACGGGGCTATTTATTCTATTAAAAGACGTAAACATAACGGAACAAAAATAAACTAAAAGCATTCAGTTTTTTTGAAAACCCATGGCGGAAAAAATGGAAATGTTAATTCCATTTTTCTGCTGCAAAAATGGAACACTGAGACGGACCTGAGACAGAAAGCCTCAAAGCAGGTCTGAACAAGCCCTTAAAATGACATCAACATACAATAATATATCATTGATCTAGAAAGGTTGATCTTAATAGACCTGCGTCTTTGTTCAACTTAAGAAACTATATAATGCCAAGCTCTATAAACCACTTTTATGCCAGAGCATCTATCCTTAACATAGCATTTTAGGCTGAAAAAAGACTTGGGTACAGCCTATCCCTCCCCAATGTTGATCCAGAGGAAGGCAAGGAACCCCAACGAGGTAGAAGCCAATTTTCCCCATTTTAGGAAAAAAAAACTCCTTCCGACTCTGGAAATCAGAATAATCGCTGACCAACAACCCCACTGAACTAATCAGTGACTATAGCATGTAATATTGTTACACTCAAGAAAGGCATCCAGGCCCCTTCTGTACTCTTTTAGTGAGATTGCCATCACCCTGCTCTCATGCAGAGAATTCCATAGTCTCACTGCTCTTACAGTAAAGAACCCCTTCTATGTTGGTGTAGAAACTAGAGATAAGCGAGCATACTCGCTAAGGCAATTTACTCGAGCGAGTACTGCCATTTTCGAGTACATGCCCGCTCGTCTCAAAAGATTCGGGGGCTGACAGGGCGCAGAGGGCGGCGGGGAAGAGCGGGGAAGAACGGGGGGGGGGGGAGATTTTTGCTCACTCCTGCAACTCACCGCTAACCCCCGCCGGCCCCCGAATTTTTTGAGACGAGCGGGCATGTACTCGAAAATGGCAATACTCGCTCGAGTAATGTGCCTTAGCGAGTACGCTCGCTCATCTCTAGTAGAAACCTTCTTTCCTCTAGATGTAGAGGGCGCCCCCTTGTTACAGTCACAGTCCTGGGTACAAATAAATCATGGGAGAGATCTCTGTATTGTCCCTGATATATTATACATAGTTATTAGGTCGCCCCTCAGCCGTCTTTTTTACTAAACTAAATAATCCCAATTTTGATACCCTCTCTGAGTATTGTAGTCCGCCCATTCCATTTATTACTTTAGTTGCCCACCTTTATACCTGCTCAAGCTTTGATATGTCCTTCTTGAGTACCGATGCCCAAAACTGTCCACAATATTCCATGTGTGGTCTGACCAGTGACTTGTGAAGAGGAAGAACAATATTCTCATCATGTTTCTTTACATCTCTTTTAATGCACCCCATAATCCTATTTGCTTTGGCAGCAGTTGCCTGGCACTGGTTGCTCCAGTTAAGCTTACCGTTAACTAAAATCCCCAAGTCCTTCTCCATGTCAGTGTTCCAGTGGTTTCCCATTTAGGCCTTAGTCACACGGGCGTTTTTTCCCGGAATTTGCGGATCGCATGACGGATGCGCATCCGCAAATCGCGTGACCAGGGCCGAAAAATCGCCCGAAAAAACTGCTCCTAGCCGCGTTTCAATAGAAACGGGCCGGAGCTGTCCAGCGCATTGAATTCAATGGAGCCGGCAATACAGCCGGCTCCATTGAAAGCAATGGGCTGCGGGCGATCTCACAATGAATTTTCGGGAAGGGCTTAAAAATATATGCCCTTCCCGGAAATTTATCCAGAAATGTGTAAAAACAAAAAAATTATATATACTCACCTGGTCCCGGCAGACGGAGTTCAGCCGCGGCCGGCCGGCAGTTCTCCTGAACTGCTCTGAGTAGTATTCAGCAGCCGGGGATTTAAAATCCCCACCTGCTGAATGAGCTGCCTCTGATTGGTCACAGCCTCACCAATCAGAGGCAGCTGTCACTTACCCATTCATAAATTCATGAATGGGTGAGTGAGTGCTGCCTCTGATTGGCTCAGCGCAGGGACCAATCAGGGGCAGCTCTCAGCTGAATGACTACTGAATACTACTCAGAGCAGTTCAGGAGAACTGCCGCCGGCCGCGGCTGAACTCCGTCTGCCGGGACCAGGTGAGTATATATTTTTTTTTTGTTTTTACACATTTCTGGATGAATTTCCGGGAAGGGCTTATATTTTTAATCCCTTCCCGAAAATTCATCGTGCGATCGCCGGCAGCCCATTGCTTTCAAAGGAGCCGGCTGTATTGCCGGCTCCATTGAATTCAATGGGCAAACATCATTCTTCTCTGCCACAGCTGCTGCCGCCGGCCCCATTGAGCGCATATAGAGAAGAGAACAGGAATCGCAGATCGCAGATAGGTGCGATCTGCGATTTCTGTTCTATAATTTATCGGACGAGCGGATAAAAAGCGCTCATGTGTCCGATACCATTGCAAAGCAATGGTTTTATAAAATCGCCGGATGCATGCGCAAATCGCGCGAAAAAACGCCGTCTGACCGAGCCCTTAGTGTGTAGTGGTGACATATATTTTATCCACCCATGTACATAACTTAATATTTTTCAGTTGTAAACCTCATTTCCCACTTTTCTGCCCAAACTCCCACTTATCCAGATCCATTTCTAACCGTATATGGCCCTCTCGTGTGATAATTACTTTACATAGTTTTGTATCACCTGCAAATATTGATATTTTACTGTACAATCCCTCCACAATGTCATTAAAGGGGTTGTCCCGCGCCGAAACTGTTTTTTTTTTTTTCAATAGCCCCCCCGTTCGGCGCGAGACAAACCCGATGCAGGCATAAAAAAAACAAACCGTCCAGTACTTACCCGAATCCCCGCGCTCCGGCGACTTCTGACTTACCTTGTGAAGATGGCCGCTGGGATCTTCACCCTCGGTGGACTGCAGGTCTTCTGTGCGGTCCATTGCCGATTCAAGCCTCCTGATTGGCTGGAATCGGCACACGTGACGGGGCGGAGCTACGAGGAGCCGCTCTCCGGCACGAGTGGCCCTATTCAGAAGGGAGAAGACCGGACTGCGCAAGCGCGTCTAATCGGGCGATTAGACGCTGAAGATTAGACGGCACCATGGAGACGGGGACGCTAGCAACGGAACAGGTAAGTGAATACCTTCTGTATGGCTCATAATTAATGCACAATGTACATTACAAAGTGCATTAATATGGCCATACAGAAGTGCTGAACCCCACTTTGTTTCGCGGGACAACCCCTTTAATATATATAAAAAAGAATAGGGCCCAATACTGCCCCCTATGGTCCCCCAATAGTAATGGTGACCCAATCAGGGTATGTACCATTTATAACCACCCTCTGCTTTCTATTATTGAGCCAGTAACTCGCCCACCTACACACATTCTCGCCCAGACCGAGCATTCTCATTTTATATACCAACCTTTAATGCGGTACAGCATCAAACGCTTTGGAAAAATGAAGATACACAAGATCCAATGACTCTCCCCAGTCCAGTCTAGAACTAACCGCCTTGTAGAAGATGATCAGATTGGTTTGACAGGAGTGACCCCTCATAAACCCATGCTGATACGGAGTTATACAGCTGTTCTAATTGAGGCAGTTCAGGATAGCATCTCTTAGGAATCCCTCAAACATCCTTGCTGAATTGGAGACATGTAAGTACCTAATGGCACTGTAAAAAAGGACAATAGGGCCATAAAATTACAAAAAAATACCGCCTCACCAACTAAGTTGACAACAAAAGGACAAAGCACGGAAGTTTTCAACCAACTTCATGTAGACCAGTAGCACCAAGGGGAAAATCTATGTGAACAGATTTGTATAAGCTGTTAAACGTATCCACAGGCCAACAATCATTCCAGATGGACACCAAAAGAGTCTCCTTATGGTCTCTGTGAAGAGGGTATGCATTTACATACTTTTTTTTAGCCCATTAAGGACCAGGCACAGTAAATTTATGGTGCCTGGTCCCGGGCTTAAAACCCCGCCGACAGTAAAATTACAGCTGCGCTTTAAGCCTCCTGCTCTGCAATCATTTACAGGCAGGACTGGTTATCAGCTGTTAGTGACAGCTGATAACCCAGAGGCGAAGGCAGGAGAGGGTTTTAACCCTTTCTGCCTTTTCTTTTGCTGAGTACACAGCGCTCAATGAGCACTGTGTACTGGAAAGTGAAAGTGGAAGGGTTTCTTCCACTGCGTGAGCCGGTGGGTCATGTGACCTCTGGAGTTCCCTGCTACAGCAGAGCTGGAGGGTCATACTAGACCCTGACCAGCTCTGCCAGTGACTACTGTCACTACAGGGGTTGTTTTCCCCTGTAACTGGGGCTCCTATGGATGCCCCAGCTACAGTGGGAAAGTGTCAAATAAAAAAAAATATGTGAATGTCCCCCAGAGGTCTTATATGATGTCATGGGGGACATAGATAGTAAAAAAAACATAATTACATACATAACTAAAACAAAATGATGGAATAAAACAACAATATATACATAAGAAAGAAAATAACACAAAGCCGACACCAACCAAAACCGTCGCTATAAGTGCCCTGTAATCCCAAACCATACATATTATATATCAAAACATCAAAACAAAATGAGGAACCCGTTACTATATTTACTTTAGCATAAATATACTAATTAAAAAAATATAATTAATTATAAATGTTAAAAAATCATTTTTTTAACTTTTTACCCCCAATAAAACTAAAAAAGGGGGAAAAAAAGTCAGTGAAAAAGATATTTAAAAAATAGCAGTCAATGAGAGACTTACTATGTAATATCAGTCCCATATACGGTTCAATTCCAGCTTGACAACTTCTACATTACCATGTATAATCTCAGTGTGCTCCCTTCTATATGAGAGGTTAAGGGAAGTTTCCAGCTCTTAAAAATTAATGAAGGACCAATTGGACGGGCCCATTTATCATTTGAACGAGCGATCAAGCGAATGATGCCCACAGGATCGGTCATCAACAGCTTATCAGCGGACGTCTGCGGACTGGGACCCTGGGTGGTCAATAATTCGCCAGATCAACTGTCATCCTGTATCGAGCAGGAAGCAGACAGCTCCATACATTGTGCAGTGGCTCTGCATGGTATTACAGGCACAGCTACTCATTGCAGCTACCACGCCAATCTGCACAGAATATTATGGAGCTTTCTGCTTCCTGATCTGTATAGGGGGACAGCTGGCATTGCAGCAGACCCCCACCAATTAACCTATTGATGACCTATCCTCTGGATAGATCATCAATTTTTAATAGCTGGAAAACCCCTTTAAATGAACGCACCATGCAGATGCTCAAATCTACAAGTATCCTATCCTGTTGATACATTCTCCTTAAATATGAGCAAGACAATTAAATCCACAAGCATGAATACTGTAATTTTGGAAGCCAAAACTGCATATGAAAAAAATTACAAAAATGAAATCTAGCTTGAAATCTAGGCTGTAATTATATAAAAACAGAAAAGTATATATTGTATTATACAGTCAAAATAATCTTCCCTCTTCAAATAAATCTAGTTTCAATTATACTCTGAAGGAGATTAAGGTGTAGAATTTTAAAGCAATCTGGGTTAAATTACAGAAATATCAAATCTTAGTGGGGGGGGGGGGGGCATGGTATATGTGAAGTGTTACACAGAGGTAATGGAATTCCAGCATCTGGCAAGGTGTGAAGCAAAAACTGATTAAATTGTCTCTGTTCTGTTTTCTTGTTGGTCAAGACCAGTTCAGTGAAGGTGTAGGCGGCAATGACTTCTGTAGCATATATTAAACCTGAAAAAACATATGGCTGATCAAATTTACAGCATGCCCATACTAATAAACGTTTGCTTGCACCGGTGTGAAAAAAATAAACACTGCATTAAAAACTTGAGAAAATAAGGGTTTTATTAATAAAACCCAATGTTGAAAAACTGTATTAGGGAATTCTCAGATAATGGAGAGGTGACGGTCCCATTTTTTAGGAACATCATCTATTAGCCAGACCAATGAATCAAACAAAGAGCATCTCTCTCCGGAGGACTTGACATGTTTGTTCATTTGAATGGGAACTGTGTAATGCTTCCTTTCACCTCTGGTGGTGCTGTAGAGAAATTGAACACTTGTTGCAAGGTTTCTCCACAGATCACAGTTGATCACTGGGTGTCCTAGCAGCCTCTAACAAAATAGGGGTTGTCCAAAGCAGGTAAAACCTTAAAACTAAAGAGTTCATATTAGTTTTAATGGATTTGGCCTTTGTAACAGGAATGAGAATATTTTTTCTAGTTTTAAACTAATAAACTAAAACAGGCTCAAGGGTGCATTAACAGTCAGATTCTGATAATCCAGCATATTTAGAGTGATACCAAATTAGCGGATTTCCTTGGCCATTGAAATTGGCTGTTACGTTTAATTTAATTTAATTCAACAAAGGTCTAAAGAGGTTAGGAATTAGCATATTTACATTCATTTACATTATTTTCAATACGCGCAAAATGTATGCATGATTAATAATAGGAATGAAAATAAACAAGGGCCGGACTGAGGTTCTTGTTTGACTTTAGAAGTCATAATGTCCTTGGCAATTTTAATAAAACATGGGGCTTGAAGCAAAAACAGCCTATCGTTCAAAACCCAGGGGAACAAAATAAAGATTGTCTATCACAACTGCATCCATGGTTGACTGCAGGCAACATGCAGCTGTCCAGCCATGGATAACTAACTGCATGGAATGTCTACCAGCTTCTAACTGTCTTGTGCAATTGGCCCAGTACTGTGGTCATAGAAGAAAACTTAAGAATTTGCTGTGGCATAGAAGTAGATAAAGGGTATTCAGTATTCTGTACTGAGAATCTCTTCAGGAGTAAAAGTTTTGAAAATATAAAAAATAATATTATTAGAAGGACTTAAGACACTGGTACATAAAGAATCTAACCTGTAAGTTTGGCTGGAGCAACCAGTGTCAGGCAGCTGCTGCCAAGGCAAATAGGATCATGGGGGGCATCAAAAAAGGGAAAAGAAGTGCATTGCGAAAGCATTGTTCTTCCTCTTTACAAGTCACTGGTCAGACTGCAGATGGAATATTGTGGACAGTTTTGTGCACAGTGCTCAAGAAGGACATATCAGAGCTTGAATGGGTACAAAGGGGGGTAATTAAAGTAATAAATGGAATGCGCGGACTACAATACCCAGGGAGGTTATCAAAATTGGGATTATTTAGTTGAAAAAAAAGATGGCTGAGAGACGATCTATTAACTATGTATAAATATATCAGAGGACAATACAGAGATCTCTCCCGTCATCTAGTTATACCCAGGACGGGGGGGGGGGGGGGGGGGGGGCTCTACATTTAGAGGAAAGAAAGATTCTACACCAACACAGAAAGGGGTTCTTTACTGTAAGAGCAGTGAGACTACGGAACTCTCTGCCTGAGGACGTGGTGATGGTGAATTCGATAAAACAATTCAAGAGGGGCCTGGACACCTGTCTTGAGCGATACAATATTATATGTTATAATCACTCATAACTTCAGACATGTCGGTGATTCGGGGATTATTCCGACTGCCAGATTGGAGTCCGGAAAGAATTCTTTCTCTTAAATGGGGAAAATTGGCTTCTACCTCATTATTTTTTTTTTTGCCTTCCTCTGGGTTAACACTGGGGAGGTAATAGGCTGAACTGGATGGACGTGTCTTTTTCAGCCTTACATATTATGTTACTGTGTTAAGAGAAGCTTGATGGAAAATGACAATAGTTGCAGAGATATCTCAGGGTATAACCCTACTTTGGAAACACTTTTCAGAAATTTTTTTAGACCTTTGGTAATTAAATAAAAAAAAAAATAGCATTACTATAATTACTGGGAATTGTTGGTGCTTTTACGTATATTAAGCAGTTGTATGAGATTAACTAGTTTATAGGCTGAGTTTGGAATGAGTAGAGTAAATAGGGTAGAACTGCAATGCTAGACACAGCCAATGGATTATATGTTTAGGACCTTGTGCTATAAATGTATGGCATGTGGTCCTGAGCTTTAAACCTGCCTTATTATAAAATGTACAATACGGGTTTAATGCTCCTCCTTCTGAAATGAAGCAGACCCTGAGAGAAAACAGAAGTGGGTAATAATCACTTCTATCTTCTCTTCCCCAGTCCACATAGTGTTCAGTGAGCGCTACTGTTACCATGCTGCGGTTGCTGGTTCTCCCGAGGCGGCGGTGTGCGGGGTCCTGCGGTCGGGGCGCGTCACCCCGGCTTGTTGTCCGGCTGCCGGGGGCGCGGGTGCCTAGCTGGCATGGTGCTGATGGCGCGCGGACCTGTGAGTGCAGCTGCCGTCCACGAGCTCCCTTTTATCATGTTCTGTTGGGAGTTGGCTGTCTCTCTCTCACTGCCCCTGGGCGGAGGCTTTTATTTAAAGGTCGGGCAGAGACTTGCAATCACTGCCAGTTATTGGTTTCCCTCAGTGTGCTAGCTAGTCTGCCTCTGTTGGTCTCCTGCTTCTGTCAGCTTGTCT
The DNA here is from genome assembly GCF_035609145.1 of Eleutherodactylus coqui. Lineage (NCBI taxonomy): Eukaryota > Metazoa > Chordata > Amphibia > Anura > Eleutherodactylidae > Eleutherodactylus > Eleutherodactylus coqui. The sequence continues at coordinate 22,365,844 of NC_089847.1, read as the reverse complement.
GCCATACTCTGCTATTATCCGCCAGGTTTTACCATCTGCCTCAGTTCTGCTTAGTATTGTTCATGTTGGTTATTTACATCTGCCTTTTCTGTAGGTATTCTACCCTTTCCATCCAGGTACGCCAGTGTCCCTTTTTCGGTCACTAGTGAGAGTAGGGACCGCCGCCCAGTTGCCCGCCTGAGGTTTGCCAGGAGTGCAGGCTAGCAGGCAGGGACAGGAGTTGTGGGTGAGTTCTAGTGCACCCGGCTGGCGTATCAAGGGTAGTATACCATAACAGCTATGTAGTGAATAGAGGCAGACGCAATTTGTCTACTTGTATTGGCCCCAGCCATTACATGATTGCCAGGTGCTCCTGACATGGCAGAGCTACTTGGTCTTAGAACACCCAGTCGAGTTCTCCCAGTGACTAATGTCACGACAGGGAGCAGTCATCTCTTGTAAGAGCGATTATATGGATCATTAGCTGCAATCAAAAACTGCAAAAAAAGAAAAAAAATGATAACGTGCGAATGTCTGCAAGAGGCATTTTATGGCTTCGGGGGCGGGGCATATTTTGTATCAAAAATATATATACACATAAGTAAAAAAATTACATAAAACACACATAAAGAAAAAAACAAGTATTGCACATGTCAACCCAAATTGTCACTATAGCCACCCTGTTCATTCGAGACTTTACATATTACATATTGTGACCATCATCTTGTACACACATGATGGTGACATCACTCATAAAAACTACAACTCAAAACTGGAACTTTCTTTCTATATGATGTCTGCCAGTTTTATTTAATCATGTGATTGCTCCCAGCAAGAGAAACCAAGTAAACTTGTAGATATGATACCTTTTAATGGCTAACAAAAATACATGATGTCATAGCGAGCTTTCATACCTACTCAGGGTCTTTCCTCAGGCGTAATGGAACAGATCTGAAGAGGCATACATGTTTTTAATCATGGCAATGATTTACAAGACTTCACATTTGAAATTTAACCGGTACACAAATAAACATCTGGCCAATAACCATACATTCCCTCGGTCCTATCTCACATATCTTTACATATCACATTAGCATAACTGAAGTCCTTTACCAACACTTGTTCTGCAATACAGAGGGAGTCTCTTCAACACAGCTAAGAAGCTACTAAACTCAGGAGGACAACCCCAAAATCAATGTCCAAAACAGGACTGCAAAAAGTATCCTTAAAAAATTGTTTATTGAAAATCACAGATATAATAAAAACTAGAGATGAGCGAACACGGTCGGTTAACGCAATAACTCGAGTGAGCATCAGTCTTTTCAAGTAACTGCCTACTCGTCCGAAAAGATTTAGAGGGGGGTGGGGGTGAGTGGTGGGTTACGGGGGTGGGGGGGGGGTGTAGCATGGGGAAGAAGGAGAGAGAGAGTGTGGATGAATCTCCCACCAAGGTTTTAAAGAAATACTCAAAGTCACACCAAACACAGCTGACAAGTCAACTTGCTTGACTCCTTTGCAAAGTGGAGGCTTTCAGCGTTGAACAGTAGACGAGGCAACCAAGACTCCTGTTCTCTCAGTGTAATCTCCAGCCACACTTGTGTTCCAGCCATGTTTGTGCATTCGTAATACAGACGTGTGTCCCCACCTGACTGCGGGTCTTCTCCCGACCTGAACTCCAAGAAAAACTTGGCCGAAATATGGTGGTGTGTTACTGGCCTTAAAAAGGTTGTCTGGAACTTGTTAGATTTTTTCTATTGATGACCTCTTCTCAAGACAGGTCATAAATAGATAATCGGCAAAGGTCTGCCACTCAGAATCCTCACCTATCAGTTGATTACCAGTGTCACTGTGCAAAATACAGACAACACTAACCTTAACGTAGTAGACCAGCTTGAATTCAATGGGAACTGTACCTGCAGTACCGAACCAGGCTGCCGGACTACAGTCAATGCGATCCATTTCCTGTGCTGTCCATAGTGAATCAGCTGACTGGGGGGGAATCCCAAGTGTCGGACTGTCTATTGATGACCTGACCTAAGGACAGGTCATGAACAGAAAAAATCTAAAAATTCGTAGGCAGTGACGTAAAGCTGAACATCAATATCTATAACTGGATAAAGGGGGTGTTTAAACTTATTTTTTAAGATTTGACACATAAATATGTGACTACGCATAAATAGCTCCCAGGATGCCCTCCTGCCAGGGGCGTAACTATAGGGGATGCAGTTGCACCCGGGCCCAGGAGCCTTTAGGAGGCCCATAAGGCCTCTCTTCTCCATATAAGGAGCCCAGCACTATGAATAAAGCATTATAGTTGGTGGCCCTGTTACAGGGTTTGCAGTGGGGCCCAGGAGCTTCAAGTTACACCTCTGCCTCCTGCTAACTTCATTATATTAGTGAATGGTTACTTAATCGATTTACTATACACCAAGGTATAGCATTAGTAACTTGTGGTACGTATTTTGGGTTAAATCCAATCCCGATAAAAGTTGAATCCACTCTCCTAGAGTCATGTCACCTACGCTTGAGAAGACGCCCAAAAACCTGTATATCTGTTTTATGATTCCACAAATACACTTCCACGGCTTTAATATGAAGCAGTAACTCTGAATTCTTGCAGCCAAAGACTTATGTTCTGCTAAAGGATACTGATATGGAACAAATTGCTCCTGTTGAAAATTCTCACAAGCAAGTGAAAAAAAAAAAAAAAACTTGCTGAGAGTACTCAGATGATCTTTATGTAGTGATAACTGTAGAGAAGAGGTTATTATGTGTGGAAAAGAGCGCCAGAGATGAAGGCAGATGAGTGAAGTGTCATTTGCGGCTTTGGGAAAACTCTGTGTTGGATCCCCAACAATCAATGATTTGTTTAGTTTTCTCCAGTATCTCCTCAAATTTGAAGAGTGTTGTTAACTAAACAAGGTTATTCTACTTCCTGACAAGGTCACGATAATTCAAGAGTATTGTTAGCTAAATAAAGCCGCATCCCATGATTCCTCTACAAATAGGAAAAAGGAAATTGAACTGTTATATGTGTATTCACTAACCACGGTATGGAAAGCAATAATGTTTCACCTTGAGGAAGATTCATCATCGAAGAGGTACGGAGGTTTTTATACAATATTATAAGCATTCAATGTTAAATGAAGCACAAAACATAACAAAAAAAGATGAAAAACATGTTTCACTGAAATAATAAAATAACCAAATATTACTCAATTTGCCTATCATGATTGTGTAGTTTGATTGTTCCTTTGTGAAAGGACTGAGATCAAGGAAAACGATTGAGTGGAATGATTATTTAAAGCGATTTCCCAATGAAAGACATTTATCCCCTATCTACAAAATAGGAAATAAGTGTCTGATCACTGGAGGTCCAACTCGTAAAATCTATGGAAATCGATGTACGAGGGAAACTTCCTCCATCCCACAGAAACGAATAGAGTAGTTGGTCATGCTTGTGTACCATTGCTCCTTTACATGCAACATTTTGGGTGCACAAATCTCTGGATCGCTGCGGGTTCAGCAATAAGCTCTCCAGTGATCAGATAGTTATCCGCTATCCTCTGGATAGGAGATAAATGTATTTAATGGGAAAACCCCTTTAACTTCTTAATGACGCAAGACATATAGTTACGTCCTGTATATTCGGGGTTTATATGGAGTCAATTCTGACAGTGGCATTTAAATACCTTGATCTGGGTTTGGGGGTCCTGAATGGCATCCCGCGGGTGCTGTTCAGTTGCCATGGCAGCTGTAGGCCTTTTGAAAGCCCCCCAAGGCTGCCATTGCAGATTGCCTATCAGGCCTATGGTAATACTGCAGAAGTGATCAAACCATTGCAAATTCGTGTTCCCTATGGGGACTAAAGACAAATGTAAAAATCAGTTTAAAAGTTTTATTCATTTAAAAAAAAAATAAATGGTAATGAAAGTTTTAAAAAAACCTTTTCACATATTTATAATTTAAAAAAATCAAAATAACCCCCCCAAAAACATATTTGGGATCTCTACATCCTCAAAAGATGGCGAAATTGCCCTTTTTTCCTATTTCACTCCACTTCAAATTTTTTCAAAGTTTTTCAGTACATTATATGGTACATTACATAGTAATAATGAAAAATACAACTTGTTCTTCAAAACAAAAAGCTCTTAGACAGCTACATTGATGGATAAATGAAAGAGATATGATTTTTTGAAAATGGGGAGGAGAAAACGAAAATTAAAATGAAAAAAAAGGGGGTGGTCCTCTCGGTTAAAGAGTCATTCTGTTCAATCATTGTCCTGAATTGATGTTACTATAATTTCTATGGTGAATTATTGAAAAATCTACATACATAGTGTTTTTGTTGTGTTTCAGTTTTCTGGTGTTTTTCTTCCAAATTCTTTGAATATGGTATTTTTTTCCTAGTGTTTTTTTTTGCCCGTAGGCTTCTCTATAAAACTTTAAAAATGCCAGGAAAACATTAACAAACATTTAATGTTACAAAATAAAAAATACCACCAAAAAGACTTCCAAAAACTTATGTCAAATGCTTGAAACTCATGGAAGTCTTTTTGTAAGTGTTTAGAAAAGCTGAAAAATAACGTTTTTGAAGGTGGCCTAAAGAAGGTGCTTATCACAATAGGCCAGTGGGTAAGCCAAGAATGGTTGAAACATATAAAATAATCTAAAATGAGAAAAAAATGTCTTGGCAACAGCACCAAGTATAGGCTCTCACGGTGGGGGTGAACCCATAGGAGGCTGCAGCAAATTCACTTCTTTGTCACTAATGATATTACACAATTAAGACATATAGAACTGGAGGCTAGATTATCCCAAATCTATTTGTTACATACACTTTCCAGCAGGAAAAAAAACTTTCAATGTTTGAAAAGAATGAAGAACATTACTTGATGAATGAAATGGAGACTTGAAGGTATCTCTAATACAAATATATTATTCCACTATTATTTACTGTTCCTATCTTGGCTAACCTATAAAATGACTCTACAATAAAGTAGGTGCTTATGAAACCCACTAGTCTAATATAGTGACACCTGATAACCTCAGCATTGAAACCTGAATAGGAGGTCATCACCGATAGAACTAGTGTTATTACCATGAGAGTCAGTGTAGGCCAATCGATTATTAAGCTGTACTGGTCTAGAAGAAGACAAAAACATAGCCGATTACCACTGCCAATTGTTTTCATGTTAGGGAAGAAAAAAATCCTTCCCAAACGAATATGTAGCACAAGAAACCCCCTCTAAGCACAAACCTGTATTGATTGTAGACTTGTTCATGTCTTGCTCCAAAAAGATATACTTTTTGAGTGAGTACAAGGTTAGAAAAAATATCAGCCACCAGACAAGAGAAAAGACCATTTTTAATCAGACCTTGGATGTTAGAACCCCAAAACATCTAAATTTCTTATGGCGGTTTTCAAAGTCTACAACGGCCAATACCACCAAAGAATGGGAAACGAGCAAAAAGGGTTAAGTAGAATACTGAACGAATGTAGGTTCTTTCTTCATACCTCTGCAAAAAGATGTCTATAAGCCATGCACTTATAGACGCCACATTAGAGAGGAAGCCAGGCAACTGCTTGGAAAATTATGGAGGATGTAAAGAGCGAGAAAGGCGTGTCAAGCCTGTCGGAGCATTGGCAACCTGTCTTTTAATATCAAACTCATTTGAAAGGGCTTTAATTTTATTTTAATGGGTAAAAAAGGTTTCTTTGCTAGATTAAACTTATGAATGCCATTCATACATTGTTTATAAGGTACTCATCTCCCCTTCAAATACTTTTTTTGTTTTTGATTTTGTAAACCAGAAAAGTACTGAAAGAGTTGTCTGCTTGTATCAGAAGAAATGAAGAGAGAGATGTCCTTAACTGTCACTTTTAATAAGAGGAGTCAACATGCCTCTATTCAGGTTAAATATTGCCCTGTCACTTTTCAATGAAGTCAACAGATTTCTTAAAGAAAAGTCAAAAGAATCATGCATGCAAAGAATGAAAGAGAAAAAAAAATTGGAGGGTCCTGTCAGACGGTGTCAAAGCCGTCTTTATTGTAGGGGAGTGGTAGTAGGACAGAAAGTTCTTTTGTAAAACGGGAATAAAAATACTACTCATAATAGCTGCTGGCATGGAAAAAAAAACACAAAACAAAGGGATTTTCTACTGTAATAATAACCTGCAAAATGTTATTGTGGTTGGAACAAAAAAAAAATCGTCAAACTTCCCCCTCTTTCGAAATAATAACCTACTTGGTGCACATTGCTGTATGTAAAATCATCTGTCATGTTAAGTGCGGCTTCCATAAGAACCAGTATAAGACAGTCAGGTACATAAAAGTGCCTGCACCGTAAAGATTCATAAGACTAATACGTGGTAGTGGTGGTGGGGCCTAGTAGACTCTTCAAACTTCTACTTAGGTCTAGATTTAGGAAGTGAACAAGGATGGCAAAGGCCGTGGCCAAGGAACAGTAATTTCGACCATAATTGGTCATGTAGTAGGTCCTTCCTTTACTGTACAGCAGAACTCAGGAGTATCCAAGGCTAGGACACCCTTAAGATCAGCTTTTCTCAACAAGGAACCAACCACTAAGAACATATTTCCATGCAGCAGCCATTGAAATCATGAGCAATTAGTGTACTGCACAAATGTGATGGTTCTACAGTGCAAGAATTATTTTTCTACACCACCACTCTGTTCTAGCTAATAGGGCATAATAAAAGGTGTTGTCCAATTACTTTAAATACATGAAAATGTTTTCTATCCCACATCATAGTTTTCTCCAGAATGAGTCTCTACCCACTAATGAGGGTCCACTAAGAAGGTGTTTTTCATGTATGTTAAAAAAGAAATACTACTATAAAATAAGTGTCCACAGTCATCCTTAAAGTCTCGTAAGAAGGGGCTATGGACTGAAAGATTGACTACTGTTGTTGCAAAAGTGAAAGAGAAGTCATCTCTATCAAAAGGAACATGTATTTCAAAAGTTCATTACAGTAAGGACTGAAGGAGGAAATAACAGTAAGAAAACATTGTTTGTCTCTTAGGGTTAGAGACATTTCTTGATTTCGCAATCCACTGTTTAAGACTAAGAGCTCGTAGACCTTGTCGGCAAAAAAGAAGAAAGATCTAGGATGTGGCTTTACAGAAGAATTATTTGTGGAAACCACCTTCTTGCTATGTTAAATGGAACTGCCAATTTTGGGTTGCTTTTTTTTTTTTGGGGGGGGGGGCATGTTAGTGATGGTCAATATTGGACTTTCAATGATTTCCATAAGAAATGTGTCTAAGTCCTAGGTTTGGGCTAGTTCTCTACAACTCTAACTTCTTGTATTATGGAAACTTGTTGACCTTAATACAGCCAAGGTCACACATGTGCTTACTCAATACTTTTGAGTTCCCAGATCCCAGAAGTTTATTTTCTATCACATAATAAAATTAAAAAAAAACTTAAATTAATGATTACTAACAATGAAACCTGACAATGCTTATGGCATATAGGTATAGGGTGCTATTACATGAGCACTAACGGCCACCTCTAGCATCAACAATTTAGTGATAACTGCCAAGTCCAAGTGCAGACCGGCAATTAAGGATAAATAGCAAGCACCAACATGCTCATGTAATAGCACCCTAATAGATGTGTGTTGTTAGAGCTGTTTCGAGTCCACTATTCAATCAAATGGATTTATAAAACAACTACTAAATTATCATATAGTGCACCTGATTCAGAGTATTTGTACTTGTTAGTGGTTACTGGCTATCAATTCATGATGTCTCATGCCGTTAAGATACTGTATGATGCCTTATTTATTCTGATTAATCACATGTAGGACTCAGACGACCCTTTCCGTGACCCACTCCCATTAGGAAACAGCATACACCAAACCATCAGGATGGAGATATACTTTACAGGTTCTTGGAGGCTCGGAATTCCCATTACCATTAATCTGGATTCACTTATTGCTCCCACAGAAAGACGGATTGATATTGGATAAAAATATGAAAAAGCAGGGAACAGGCCAATCCTATTGTTTCCAAATTTGCCCCAAGTAACAATATTTTATATAAACCAAACACATAGGTATACATTTATATGATATACATCAGAATACATCCACCAGAAAAGCTGCTAAAAGGCTCATACGTCTTTTATAAAATGCATATAGTCAATTACATTTCTTTTAATACCATAATTTGTAAGGCTCTGTTCAAATCTGCATCAGAGGTGCAATTCGACGTCTCTGGCACACATTCATCCCGGAAATCCTGGATGAAATACGGAAGCGTGTTGCGCTCTTTTGACCAGTGAAATGCAGGAGGGCTAGACGGACGAATAATAGTCAATGGGGTCCATCCAGTGCCATTCGGTTCTGTCGTAGGATGGATCGGTTCTTGGTAGGGATTGTGTTTTCCTGCTCCTATGATTGAAGAGGAAAACAGAATCTCCGAATGCAGATGTGAACAGAGCCTTCACTACTATTTTTTAAACAACATGTTCATGGCATTATTAAAATCCAGGAAAAATCTGGGCTCTACTACTTTGGTATGGGCAACTGTGGTAGTCTGAGCCAGCAGTAGCACAAGGCTTCATTTTCTTTTTTTGCCGCAAGGTACTCCAGGGGCATATTTGAAGATGGCTGAAATACAAGTGTGGCTGGAGATGAAAGGTGTGGCCTGTTGTGGCTTTCCTTTTAAACCGTTTAGTGGCATGCCCGGAAAATCACCGGGGCTTGCTGCACTGACTATGGAATTAAACCCAGAAGATTTCTGTGGACAGCTCTAGTGCTGAAATGCTGGACAGGACACACAGTTATTGTGTTGCTGTACACGTTTGCCACTTGGAATGACCTCAGGAAAATCTCTGGGGCTTGCTGTGCTGTCATGGTAATAATAAACCTGCCACTGAAGGAGTTAAGAACTATGTGCCAGGGGAATGCCAAAAAGCAACTCAGTTTTAGGTTACTTACATATGGTGCTAAGGCACCAACGTTGAATCTTTGCCATAGGTTTATGTCAGCTTACATAAGTCTCAGGGGCACCCTCCCATTTATGAATACTCTTACAAGGTGCAAAACATCTACACCGTCAAGACCTTGCATTCTACGTAAGCACAAACAATGGCTTCAATGTTATGTTTTGGGACAAAAGCAACTTATTAATACCTGAACTCGTTCCTGGACCTTGATGCCACAGTTATACTTAGTGCCACTAGTAATGCATCGATATTACCCAATGTCACTATGATGTCTCATTTATATAGTGACACAACTTGGTCTAACTTAGGCTGGGTTCACATTGCATATGGTGGTTATGTTCAGTGTGTACTCTGGGAAAGCTCCTGATGTACATGTTAATTATATCCATGCAAGTGTCCTTTAGGACCTCCATCTGGCTGGTATACATCAGTATACCACAAAATAAAAAGAGCATGGAATATTGCAGTAGACTATGCTATTACATCCCATGGAGTACAGGAATAAAAAAGCTATTTAAAAACAATTAAAAACTATTTACTTGTGGGGTACTAATGGAGTCCACTTCGCTTCAGGGAACTCATCATTACTCTAGGTCTTAAAAGAGTGGACTCAAAATTACTTCAAAGTCATAAGGTGGGGGGGGGGGGGGGGAGGGCTATGCTAAAGAAACCAAACCTGTAAATATTCTGGACCATCAGGCTAGGAAGAATGAATTCAACAAGTACACCATCCTTCAGTGTCTGCACACGTGGTCAAAAAGAAGAAAAAAAGTTATAAAACGTATACTTTTTTTTAAGCATGGTAACCTATGGCAGTGAGATGTCATTATATGTCATCCCTCACAGATATCTGTTAAGTGTATCTTTCATCCATTTTTCAATAGCTTTTCATGATGTTTCCATTAAACGGATGCTCTTTACAGCCTATGGGCTTAGTCACACAGGCGCTAGTGGTTCCTGCACGAAGAAGACGGCCGCACTGCAGATGCGGACGAATCTCTGCAGCGCCGGAAGAAAGAACATGTGACCTGCTCCATTGCCGGTCATGTGTTCTTTCTTCCGGCGCTGCGGAGAGACGTCCGTTCAGAAGTGCGGTCGCCATCTTCGTGCAGTAACACGGGCGCCGATACGCCCGTGTGACTAAGCCCTATGGGTGATGTTGCAGTAAACAGATGCCTAACAGACTATAATGGAATCCATTTAATGGATACATCATTAAAAGCTATTGAAAAGCTCATGACTGGCAACCACTTAACATATGTATTGGGAGCTTTTCCTGCCGTATAACTTAACCGGAGGCCAAAAATGTAATGTGAACAAGTTAGAAAATGACATGATAATATGAGATATTTGCAATGCCCATTAAAGCTTAATCAATTTTTTAGTGAAAAAATTTTTGATTTAACAAAACCAAAAATAGACAATTTTCCTGACAAACGATATTTCCAATACCAAGCATTTAACATATCACTGATTACGTCAGAACCCAGTCTATTGATTAGATACCAGAGGTGTTAAATTCCTCATTAGACTGCTAAATCTCTAATCAATTTCAACCTTCATTGAATGAACCAAGAATTGTACTTCTCTAAACCCAACTCTGAGCTTTGCTATATCCTAGCTCCTAGTACAACTACCCAAATTAAAATATCCTAATAGGGAGAGGAAGGGGAAAAAAAACAAAAAAATCATCCACACCTTACGCACGACAGTGGGATGGGAGGGATACTTAATAGAGATGAGCGAGCATACTCGCTAAGGTTAACTCGAGCGAGTAGTGCCTTAGTCGAGTATCTGCCCGCTTGTCTCTAAAGATTCGTCTGCCAGCGTCGGGCGGAGACCGGCGGGGGAGAGCGGGGAAGAACGGAGGGGAGATCTCTCTCTCCCTCTCTCCCCCCTGCTCACCGCTGCAACTCACTTGTCACCCACGCTGGCAGCCGAATCTTTAGAGACGAGCGGGAGGATACTCGACTAAGGCACTACTCGCTCGAGTTAACCTTAGCGAGTATGCTCGCTCATCTCTAATACTTAATATAATGATAGGTAAAGGGGGAGATAGCATAGTCCACGACCATGCAGAGTTATCCCTTCTCAATCGACAATGTACCAATTCTAACCGACTGCCTGCAAGTTTCCAATCAATCCCCGACATTCTGGGATCTCTGGAAATGTATCTAGGGACTCCAAATGCTTATAAACTTCTCCCGACCGTCCCTCTTCTCCACCACCAACTCCTCCATAGTCACCAACTCATTAACCTTCTGCATCCATTCGACAGTTGTCGGGATCGTGATTGTTCCCAGCAAGAGAAACCAAGTAATCTTATAGATATGATACCTTTTAATGGCAAAAATACATCATGTTATTGCGAGCTTTGAAAGTCTATGGAAGTCTGATACATGCGGGTTCCACCTCTGGGACTAAGGTGTAACTATAATGAGTGCAGAGGATGTGGTCGCATCTGAGCCCTGGAGCCTTATGTAACCCATATGGTCTGTCTTCTTCTCTTCTCCATATAAAGTGACCAGTACTATGAATGAAGCATTACAGTTGGGGGACCATTACATATTTTGCACTGGGGCTCAACAGCTTCAAGTTACACCTTTATCTGGGAGGCACACCTAACTCTAGTTCTGGCCCACAACTTCCTAGACCTTGCTGAATGCAGTGGCCTAGAGTGGTCAAAACCAAGAAACACAGCCAAGCAGACTTGGCTTCGCTGTTTCTATAACTCCCATAGAAGTCAATGGGTCAAGATAGTCGCGGGTTCTAGAGGTGGAAGCTGAATTTATCAGCCGTGAAAGTTTGAGGTGAGAATACCTCTTTATGTAAGATGGAAACCCTTTAAAGCATGATTGAAACCTCTTCCAACTCCACGATACAACGGCTTTTGTAGTTTTGTGCAGTCAATCACTCATTGTTGGATTTTCAGCAGACAAAATGGTTTCTTTCTCCGTGTGTAGAAGAAGCGCGGATATAACCTTGAAAATCTATGGTGGTTCGAATTATTCTAAGAAGAAAAGAAAAAGCGATCTTGTATTACATATTTAGTATAATAAAAGTAGGCAGCAACACCTGGTATACAGCATGCCAGGTCATTGCTATATCTCATTACACTGTTCACTATCTGCGCTCTCCCTTTGTATTAGCTTATTACATATTAGTCTTCTATTGACTGTACAGCTCACTTGTTATATTACAATAGAAAACGGTGTTTAATCCAAGTGGTTAACTAAATCAGTCCTGAGCTTTATTTCATTCAGTTTGTGAATTACTTCATTAATTTATTGCTCCATTGTTGAATGGGGGGGGGGGGGGGGAGACAAAAACTTCTTTTTCTTTCTCTTTTTTTCCTCCTCTCAGAGTTTCATGCGGCAGAGGATAAAGCTGGGAAAGAGAATGTAGCCTTTTGATTCCGTAAGCTATAATAAAGTGCAATTTGTACAAAAGGCATGTTTAACCATCCCGTCTGCAAGTAGAGACAAAAGAATCATACTGAGTGCTGTGAGGACTGTGCTAAAGAAAACATTTCTTGCGTGTACTTTTGTAACATTTAAAGCCCCGTATTACATCTACAGGGATAATTAGTCATTACATATTCCCAAGACTGTGACCTTATCCTTACTGTTCTATCTAATCAGCAACACAGCTCTGTGTCTTCCAGGCTCCTTAACTAACACCAATAAACTCGTCCCTCTGCAGCCTGTATATATATATATATATCTATATATATATCTATATCTATATATATATATATATATATAGATATAGATATATATATATATCTATATAGATATATATATCTATATATAGATAGATATATATATAGATAGATATATATTTACTGCACCGATTGGGTAGAAAATGCAGTTTATTATAATGGAAAGGCTTATGTAACAAACACTTAATGCTGAGTCTTGTTACTTCTAAGGAGGTTCTCTACCTAAGTTTCGTTTACAAACATGTCATTAATACAGCAGTGATTTGAGTATTGCCAGGCCTCTGTGCCCCTTCTGTGCCCTCAATTTGGCACCAATTTTCTGAAGACTCGAGTAATCTAACATAACTGGTTGCTAGAGATGCTCATCTGTACAGGGCCATATAAAAGGCAGCAGCAAAGGTGGTTTTGCACGGCTCGACATGAGTGATTTGATGAGGGCCAGTTGACGGGATCAGCGCTTGTATAAATAGCCTTCGCACAGGCCAATTCGGTATATATGAAGGAAGAACAATTAAAAAGAGGGTTCGTTCACCAAGCATTTTTATATCTTTGTTATACTACATTACCGTTTACAAGAGATGTGCTGCTGACAATGATGATTTTTTTTGGCAGCACAAGAGATCCGATCAGTCGAAAAATGAGCGTTTGGATTGGTTCTTGATGATGACTGCCCTATCTGCATGGGGCAATGATTGAATGAATGACTATTCCGGCAAATGTTTGTTCACAATGATTGGCTGTGTAAAAGTGAAGCTTTACAACAGAGAAGTGGTCCCCCAAGAATATCAAGTGGTAATGCCAAGACCTGCACAGCGCCAGCATAAAGTACCTTCCTCAATCACGCATCTCTATGGACTTTCTTTAATTTAGCTGATTACAATATATTGAATATACTATATCCTGGAGTTGTGAAGGTCTCACCCACATTGGTGTCTGGAGCGAGAACTGTAAATGAACGTGAAGAGGAGGTGCTGCCAACCAAGCGGATGTCTTGCCAAAACCATAGGGGGCGTAAAGGATAATATATAATACTGAATAAATAGCTTGGTGTATGGCACACCCTCCAAGAAAGAAGTCTTGCAGAGATTAGGTAAAGTAAATGGTCTTTATTTATGGTCTATATAGCACCAGCAATAAAACTCGTTTAGTGGCAAAGGGCATCTGCCTTAGTTAAGTTGGGAGATAGACCACCTAATGCTGTTTAGAGGGAAAGAAGCAGATGTACGGGCACTAATTGACGGGTATCACATGCCTTAGTGCCGCAATGCAGGGGTAAGGCACTAGGGCATGTGATACTCATCCATTGGTGCCTGAGGAAGAGGTCCTATACCTCCAAATGCGTTGTGAAGGTCTTGGCTTTTTCACTTGATATCCTTGGGGAATGCAAGCATCACTGTCAATACACTCAAGAATATTTAGAGGTCCCCATCAACAGGGCTTCAGCATGTTTTGGTGTAAGATTTAAAGACATGCGCAAGGAGTCTCTGTTTGTACTTCATACACAGGTCAATAAGGGAAGACACACTTCAGTACTCTATAGGGCTCTACTTCCCATCTCTCGCTTAATTTTCCTTTAGGCCATTTCTCTTGGAATAGCTGCAGTGGGACTTGCACCGAAGTTCTAGCTACATGTGTCTTCTATCAAAAGCTTTGTACTGTGAACCGTTGTATTGTGGCAACCGATGCCACTGCTTGTGCACCCAAAATGTAACAGTACTTTTGGTTATATCTTCAGGTTGCTCAAGATTCAACTCAACAATTTCTCTTCCAGGTCACGCCCAAAGCAGCGTGTAACCTATGGCATTGTGGACCTGCTTGTTGCAAGCCCACACAAGCTAGGGGAGGTATTCAGGCCATCTCATCTTCTAATCGTCCTCCAAGCTGCAGAGCATTTATAGTAAAGTCCTGTTAAAGCTTTTACCTGCTCCATTCCTTTGCGGATGGTATGGGGTACCCCAGGATTTATTAATGCCATACAGCTTATGCAACTCTTCCATGACTTTACCCTGAAAACAGTGTGTATTGGGTGTCCATACAATCGGATGAAGTTTTGACAGATCGTATGGGCAGTGGAATCAGTGGTCTGGGAGTCACCACTACAAACTTCTAGAATGTCATGATAAAACAGTACTAGAGATGAGCGAACGTACTCGTCCGAGCTTGATACTCGTTCGAGTATTAGCGTGTTCGAGATGCTCGTTACTCGTGACGAGTACCACGCGATGTTCGAGTTACTTTCACTTTCATCTCTGAGACGTTAGCGCGCTTTTCTGGCCAATAGAAAGACCGGGAAGGCATTACAATTTCCCCCTGCGACGTTCAAGCCCTATACCACCCCCCTGCAGTGAGTGGCTGGCGAGATCAGGTGTCACCCGAGTATAAAAATCGGCCCCTCCCGCGGCTCGCCACAGATGCATTCTGACAGAGATCAGGGACAGTGCTGCTGGTGCCGGAGCTGCTATAGGGAGAGTGTTAGGAGTTATTTTAGGCTTCAAGAACCCCAACGGTCCTTCTTAGGGCCACATCTAACCGTGTGCAGTAGTGTGGAGGCTGCTATTTGCAGTGTTGCACATTTTTTTTTTGTATATCGGCCGTGCAGAGCATTGCGTCCTGCAGTAATTTTACATTGTCCAGGGCCAGTAGTGGTGAGGCAGGGACAGAAGACATATTTAGTGTATATAGGCAGTGGGCCTTTCCAAAAACATTTGGGAAAAAAAATCTATTTGGGCTGCCTGTGACCATCCTCAGTGTACTGGGTCTCTGCTGGGGGTACTAGTCCTAATTCATACGCAGCCAGCTAAGTGTTACAGCAGGCTTGCGCAAAATTCTTTCCTGCCTCTGTGTTGCCTCTTACATCACCGCTGTATTCCTGTCCACAAGTGTACTGGGTCTCTGCTGGGGGTAGTTGTCCTAATTCATATGCAGCCAGTTAAAGGGGTTGTCCCACGCCGAAACGGGGTTTTTTTTTTTTCAATAGCCCCCCCGTTCGGCGTGAGACAAACCCGATGCAGGGGTTAAAAAAGAAAACCAGATAGTGCTTACCTGAATCCCCACGCTCCGGTGACTTCTTACTTACCTGGTGAAGATGGCCGCCGGGATCTTCACCCTCGGTGGACCGCAGGTCTTCTGTGCGGTCCATTGCCGATTCCAGCCTCCTGATTGGCTGGAATCGGCACGTGATGGGGCAGAGCTACGAGGAGCCGCTCTCCGGCACGAGCGGCCCCATTCAGAAAAGAAGAAGACCGGACTGCGCAAGCGCGTCTAATCCGGCGATTAGACGCTGAAAATTAGACGGCACCATGGAGACGAGGACGCTAGCAACGGAACAGGTAAGTGAATACCTTCTGTATGGCTCATAATTAATGCACAATGTACATTACAAAGTGCATTAATATGGCCATACAGAAGTGTATAAGCCCACTTGCTTTCGCGGGACAACCCCTTTAAGTGTTACAGCAGGCTTGCGCAAAATTCTTTCCTGCCTCTGTGTTGCCTCTTACATCACCGCTGTATTCCTGTCCACAAGTGTACTGGGTCTCTGCTGGGGGTAGTTGTCCTAATTCATACGCAGCCAGCTAAGTGTTACAGCAGGCTTGCGCAAAATTCTTTCCTGCCTCTGCTGTGCGTTCCGTAAGCGAAGTCAGCCTCCAACCACAGGCCAATAAGCGGCACATTTAATTACAGCGTTCTGTTTCTGCACTACTGGTAATACAGCATGCTGAGGGGTAGGGGTAGGCCTAGAGGACGTGGACGCGGGCGAGGACGCGGAGGCCCAAGTCAGGGTGTGGGCACAGGCCGAGCCAGTGCAGTGGCCAGGGGTAGAGGCAGGGCCAGACCGAATAATCCACCAACTGTTTCCCAAAGCGCCCCCTCGCGCCATGCCACCCTGCAGAGGCCAAGGTGCTCTAAGGTGTGGCAGTTTTTCACAGAGACGCCTGACGACCGACGAACAGTGGTGTGCAACCTTTGTCGCGCCAAGATCAGCTGGGGAGCCACCACCACCAGCATGCGCAAGCATATGATGGCCAAGCACCCCACAAGGTGGGACGAAGGCCGTTCACCGCCTCCGGTTTGCACCACTGCCTCTCCCCCTGTGCCCCAACCTGCCACTGAGATCCAACCCCCCTCTGAGGACACAGGCACGAGTGCCTACCGGCCTGCACCCACACCCTCACCTCCGCTGTCCTCGGCTCCATCCAGCAATGTCTCTCAGCACAGCGTCCAGACGTCGCTAGCGCAACTGTTTGAGGGCAAGCGCAAGTACGCCGCCACGCACCCGCATGCTCAAGCGTTAAACGTGCACATAGCCAAATTGATCAGCCTGGAGATGCTGCCGTATAGGCTTGTGGAAATGGAGGCTTTCAAAAGCATGATGGTTGCGGCTGCCCCGCGCTACTCGGTTCCCAGTCGCCACTACTTTTCCCGATTTGCCGTCCCAGCCCTGCACGACCACGTCTCCCGCAACATTGTACGCGCCCTCACCAACGTGGTTACTGCCAAGGTCCACTTAACAACGGACACGTGGACAAGCACAGGCGGGCAGGGCCACTATATCTCCCTGACGGCACATTGGGTGAATTTAGTGGAGGCTGGGACAGAGTCAGAGCCTGGGACCGCTCACGTCCTACCCACCCCCAGAATTGTGGGCCCCAGCTCGGTGCTGGTATCTGCGGCGGTGTATGCTTCCTCCACTAAACCACCCTCCTCCTCCTCCTCCAACGCAACCTCTGTCTCGCAATCAAGATGTGTCAGCAGCAGCACGTCGCCAGCAGTCGGTGTCGCGCGGCGTGGCAGCACAGCGGTGGGCAAGCGCCAGCAGGCCGTGCTGAAACTACTCAGCTTAGGAGAGAAGAGGCACACGGCCCACGAACTGCTGCAGGGTCTGACAGAGCAGACCGACCGCTGGCTTTCGCCGCTGAGCCTCTAACCGGGCATGGTCGTGTGTGACAACGGCCGTAACCTGGTGGCGGCTCTGCAGCTCGGCAGCCTCACGCACGTGCCATGCCTGGCCGATGTCTTTAATTTGGTGGTTCAGCGCTTTCTGAAAAGCTACCCACACTTGTCATACCTGCTCGGAATGGTGCGCCGGGTCAGCGCACATTTCCGCAAGTCCAAGACGGACGCTGCCACCCTGCGGACCCTGCAACATCGGTTTAATCTGCCAGTGCACCGACTGCTGTGCGACGTGCCCACATGGTGGAACTCTACGCTCCACATGTTGGCCAGACTCTATATGCAGCGTAGAGCTATAGTGGAATACCAACTCCAACATGGGCGGCGTAGTGGGAGTCAGCCTCCTCAAATCTTTACAGAAGAGTGGGCCTGGTTGGCAGCCATCTGCCAGGTCCTTGGAAACTTTGAGGAGTCTACCCAGATGGTGAGCGGGGATGCTGCAATCATTAGCGTCACCATTCCTCTGCTATGCCTCTTGAGAAGTTCCCTGCAAAGCATAAAGGCAGATGCTTTGCGCTTGGAAACGGAGGCGGGGGAAGACAGTATGTCGCTGGATAGTCAGAGCACCCTCATGTCTATATCTCAGTGCGTTGAGGAGGAGGGGGAGGAGCATGAGGAGGAGGGGGAAGAGACAGCTTGGCCCACTGCTGAGGGTACCCATGCTGCTTGCCTGTGATCCTTTCAGCGTGTATGGCCGGAGGAGGAGGAGGAGGATCCTGAAAGTGATCTTCCTAGTGAGGACAGCCATGTGTTGCGTACAGGTACCCTGGCACACATGGCTGACTTCATGTTAGGATGCCTTTCTCGAGACCCTTGCGTTACACGCATTCTGGCCACTACGGATGACTGGATGTACACACTGCTCGACCCACGGTATAAGGAGAACCTTTCCACTCTCATACCCAAAGAGGAAAGGGGTTCGAGAGTGATGCTATACCACAGGACCCTGGCGGACAAACTGATGGTAACATTCCCATCCGACAGCGCTAGTGGCAGAAGGTGCAGTTCCGAGGGCCAGATAGCAGGGGAGGCGCAGAGATCAGGCAGCATGTACAGCACAGGCAGGACAACATTCTCCAAGGCCTTTGCCAGCTTTATGGCTCCCCAGCAAGACTGTGTCACCGCTCCCCAGTCAAGGCTGAGTTGGCGGGAGCACTGTAAAAGGATGGTGAGGGAGTACGTAGCCGATCGCTCGACCGTCCTCGGTGACGCCTCTGCCCCCTACAACTACTGGGTGTCGAAGCTGGACACGTGGCCTGAACTCGCGCTGTATGCCCTGGAGGTGCTTGCTTGTCCTGCGGCTAGCGTCTTGTCAGAGAGGGTGTTTAGTGCGGCTGGGGGAATCATCACGGATAAGCGTACCCGCCTGTCAACCGACAGTGCCGACAGGCTTACACTCATCAAGATGAACAAAGCCTGGATTTCCCCAGACTTCTCTTCTCCAGCGGACAGCAGTGATACCTAAGCAATACGTAGGCTGCACCCGCGGATGGAAGCATTGTTCTCTATCACCATCACAAACGTGGACCTTTTCGCTTCATCAATCTGTGTATAATATTCCTCCTCCTCCTCCTGCTCCTCCTCCTGAAACCTCACGTAATCACGCCGAACGGGCAATTTTTCTTAGGCCCACAAGGCTCAGTCATATAATTTTTGTAAACAATTTTTATACGTTTCAATGCTCATTAAAGCGTTGAAACTTTCACCTGAACCAATTTTTATTTTAACTGGGCTGCCTCCAGGCCTAGTTACCAATTAAGCCACATTAACCAAAGCGATTAATGGGTTTCACCTGCCCTCTTGGTTGGGCATGGGCAATTTTTCTGAGGTACATTAGTACTGTTGGTACACCAATTTTTTGGGGCCCTCGCCTACAGTGTAATCCAATTAATTTTTTGCCCACCTGCATTAAAGCTGACGTTACATCAGCTGTGATGGGCAATGCAATGGGATATATTTATGTACCGCCGGTGGCTTCCTGGCACCCACCCATGCTGTGGGTCCACAGGGAGTTGTAACTGCATGTGTCCACTTCTAAAGAACCCCAGTCTGACTGGGGCATGCAGTGTGGGCCGAAGCCCACCTGCATTTAATCGGACGTTACCTCAGCTGTGATGGGCACTGCAATGGGATACATTTATGTACAGGCGGTGGGTTCCAGGGAGCCACCCATGCTGTGGGTGCACACGGAATTCCCATTGCGGAGTTGTACCTGCCTGTGACTATTTATAAAAAACTGCGGTCTGACTGGGGCATGCAGACACCTTTACAGAATGAATAGTGTGTGGCACATAGGTTCCCCATTGCTATGCCCACGTATGCAGCTCCTGATGGCGGTGGCACAGGATTATATTTCTCATTGCTTCTGTACAGCATTGTGGGCTATCGCCCTGCCCCTTTTAAAGAGGGTCACTGCCTAGCCGTGCCAAATCTCTTGCAGTGTGTGCCTGCGGTTCCTCTTCATGGCAGACGCACTTATAAATAGACATGAGGGTGGTGTGGCATGAGTGCAGCTGAAGGCTGTGCAGGGACACTTTGGTGTGCGCTGTGGACACTGGGTCGTGCTGGGGGGTTGGGCAGCATGTAACCCAGGAGAAGTGGCAGCAGAGTGTCATGCAGGCAGTGATTGTGCTTTGTTGGAGGTAGTGTGGTGCTTAGCTAAGGTATGCATTGCTAATGAGGGCTTTTCAGAAGTAAAAGTTGTTGGGAGGGGGGGGGGGGGCCACTCTTGCCGCTATTGTGGCTTAATAGTGGGACCTGTGAACTTGAGATGCAGCCCAACATGTAGCCCCTCGCCTGCCCTATCCATTGCTGTGTCGTTCCCATCACTTTCTTGAATTGCCCAGATTTTCACAAATGAAAACCTTAGCGAGCATCGGCGATATACAAAAATGCTCGAGTCGCCCATTGACTTCAATGGGGTTCGTTACTCGAAACGAACCCTCGAGCATCGCGAAAAGTTCATCTCGAGTAACGAGCACCCGAGCATTTTGGTGCTCGCTCATCTCTAAACAGTACTAATGTGAACTCACTGACTGCCCGATGAGTACGTAGTCAATCATCAGGACTTCAAGAGGCTCTTTCCTTTGAATGGTTTGTACAGAGGCACGCCATTCCGGACTTTTGGTTACTTCACACTTCTGACAAGTCTGACAAGCTTCTCAACAGTCTTTTCTAATTGCAGGCAATACACAAACCGTTGCAGCCACTAAAATGTCTTATTGGCACTAAAGTGAGATCTCAGCTCATATGCTTCTCAAGCCATGTCCTTTGCTTACTTTCTGGGGATCACCACCTGCCACCATGCCTTAAGGTCCATGGAAAGCTGAGCTCTTCAATGCAGAACATTGTCTGTTACTTGCAGGTATTCTCACTGTTGCAGTATGGAGAGGATTTCTTGACTAAGATGGGTCTTTTCTTCTTTTCCAGGGTTTTATTGTTGGGAGACCCAACTCATCACCAGAAACAGTCCTGGGTCCTTACTCTGAGCCTTACTCTACTCAGCATTCATTTTTCTTAATACTGCCATCAGTGGCTTCTCCTCCTAACTGGGCCGCTACTATACAACATTTCTGAAAGTTGCGTGTCTCTTCATCCTCCAACCGGTCATCTAGTTCTCCCACAGGAACTTCTAACATTATTCATATCAACACATCTGCGTTCGTGTTCTCTCTATTTCTGACCAGTATTGGATAGTAAAAATGTACTTCGCCCGGTGGGCCACCCAACACTGTTCCAGTGCTCCCAGTTTAGCTGTGCCCAGATGTGCTAGTAGGTTGTTGTCAGTCCGGACTTGTATCTCAGCCCCATCAAGTACTATGCAAATTTTTCAGTCATTGCTCAGACTAAGGCAAGCAGTTCCACTTTAAAGGAGCTATAGTTCTTAGGCATTCAGCAGAATTGAATACTTCCATCTTTCCTCTTCACAAGCACTACTGGGGCTGCCCAGGGACTTTGACTACTCTGCATGACTCCTGAATTCAGCATCTGAGTTAACAGATTCTTCACCTCTTGACACAAATTTGGGGGTATCTGACGGTATCTCTCTCTTATGGGAACTGCACCTCTAGGTGGTATCTCATGCTGAATGGTGTTAGTGCACCCAAAGTCTTTGGCATGTTGGGTTTATGCTGCTTGGAAGTTCAGCTACACACTTCAACTGTAGAACACGTGGTAGTACTGCCAAACATTTTAACCCAGCAATGGTGGTAGCTCACACACAGTTCAAAAGTAAATCTAGTGTTGTCTAATAACTTGCAAATGAATATGTGTTACTTTGGGGTTTGCTTGAGCTTGTGTATTTTAACTGACAGGCCTGCATTTAAGTCATTACCTGTGTGCACATGTTGGGCCTTTTCCTGGGGGCCCACCCCACTTCCTTATATCTCCAGCATGTTCGATACAGTAATCTAGGTGATGCTTCTTTAGATGTCTGTTAGGGCTACCCTAATTTGTAGAGATGCAGGACAATATGAATCCTTCATAGCAGTATCTCTAGCTGTAGTCTCTACAGCTTTGTTCTCTCAGTGCCATGGGTTCTGGTGCGTCATGGAGCTGCACTTCTCAAACATCGGCTGCCTCCTTTCTTATGCAACTGTCCCTCTCTAACAGGCACAAATTCTCCAGGACACATCTCACGTGACTCCCTGAGCCAATTCCTCAGTCCTTTGGCAGCTTTTTCTCCTGGCAATGCAGTTTCTTTTAAGTGTCAGTACCACTGGACCTGCTCTCCAGCTTGCAGCTCTCTATGATCTCAAGGCCTCCAGATCTCCCACCTGAACTCTGCAGCCAATGGGAGGTTGCATACAACACTCCATAGAGAAATACAAAAACTGCAAAAATGCATGACAGCCAATAGGGGTCACCTTTATACTATCCAAATTATATAACTACAGGAATCATAAGAGAGCTCATTACAGCACAACTCGAACCTGGGCTCCCTCTTTACAGTGGCATACCCTGCCTCTATAGATGTACTACTCTGAGCACAACATCACAAGGTGAGCAGATTCTGTATTTATTCTATTTGCCCTTTGTTGGGATTTCTACCCAAGGAATCGCTCTGCCATGTAAAAAGGCCTTTACTGTGGATCCCTAACAGCCATTCAAATTGACTCAGCCAAAAGCTGACAGAAGGGAAGGGTGAACACAACTTTGGCAGCAACAGTAAAGAAATGCCATTCTCCATCTGAGCCCCCTATACTAAATATATTCCACCAAACATTGATGTAGTTGGATAATCTCTTTAAGTGGGGGGTTTCAGTTATAGTAATTACATTTCTGGTTTGGAAAATTAGCACTGTCTCAAATTTTTACAATTACATGGGTAATAAGCCCATAAATACTTACTTGAAAAGTGCCTTCATCATCACATTAAGTAAAGGTGCATGACAAATGGCAAGAGTATTTACTCATGAATGCAAATCATCTATCAGTCTGAGCACAGTCTGTGAGGGACCCCGCGCGTTCATATATTACATGGACAGCTCATTGACATCAACTGGAACTGTGTAATGCCTTCTTTTTACCTGCGGAGGAGCTGTTGGGAAATTAAACCCTTGTTGCTGTATTCCCCAACAGATCACAGGAATACCGAATGATCAAATTGGTACATCAGAAATAAAAAGTCACTGTCCAAAGTGGACAACTATATTTATTCATATGGTGTATACATGAAAAAGAATTGATACAACAACTTATCAAGTAAGCAATATAGTTCATAACATAATTTGAGACTATCACTATAAATACCAGGATGTGGTAAACTGTAAATCCTACCTGCCTTAGAAAAGCCTACAAAGTTCACTGACTAGTAACTGAACACCAGCTCTACCTATTGGTAAAAAGCAGAACTGCAACAGCTGTGTTTTATTGCTGGGGCAGTATTGGTCATGGTATGTGATTTATACATTAGTTTTGTATTATATTTGCTTTATTCACTGCCCTTGCCAAACATCAGCAGCTCCATGCATGAATTACTTATTAATTGAGGGGATATCAAATGTAGCTAACGCAACTGGAAACCCAGCTTTGTGAAGAGCTTCTCTCACACTAAGATTGCAAGGATTGGGATAAACGAAAGTTAATTGCATTTCCAGATGACAAACCTCTCACCTCTGAACTGAATGGCTCTTTATAAAAGCTATCAGTAATAAACTGTAAATCTCAGCTATGATTGCAAATAAAGGTCAGGTCCGTACAGGCAGCCACTTTCCCCGGCTTCACTATGGATTCGAGAACCTTCCTTTTAAGGTATTCCAGCTGTCATTTTACAAAGTAGTGAAATGACTGTTCTTTGGAAAATAATATTACACAGTGCCCTGGTGGATAAGCCTTCAGCTCTGCAGAGGTTCACAGGAGAGAATCAGCAAAACTAACCAGACATTCATTTATATACAAATGGCAACATAACTCTAAATTTCCAACTTAATAAAAACTTACATAGCAAAAACCCAAGTAAGTAAAATATATATTTTTTAAAGATACCTAAAAAGTGCAAGGGATGTTGAAGAAAGTTTTAACTAGCAAATTAAACAAAACAATAAGGTAGACTTTTTTAAATCTATCTATCTATCTATCTATCTATCTATCTATCTATCCATCTATCGGTACTGTTGTACCTTGACTCCACCGGAAGCTACGGGGTTTGACAGGGCTTGCATGGAGGAATGCCCCTACCTCCCAATTGGCAGAATTCTCTAAGCTCCTAGCAGCAGCGTCTGTATTGATTTTTGCCTGGGCTGGAGGGTTAGAGTTAAGGTTCATTTTCCTGTTAGGCTTACATTATATGTAAGCCTAACAGGAAAAATAACCCTAAGCCTCCAGCCCAAGCAAAAATCAATGCAGACGTTGCTGGTAGGACCTGTGGCTCTCCTGCCGCCACTGCTGCCGGCTCTCCTCCTGCCACCACTGTCTCTGCCTCTCCTTCTGGTGCCACTGCCAGCGGCTCTCCTCCTGCCGCCACTGCTGTCCTCCCTGACAGACAATTGTACTTGGGGGATTACACATACCCCCATCCAATCAGAAGCTGGGGGTGTTACTCAATGTCAAGAGTGCTGTATTATGTAGCCACCCCTAACTTCCGGTGGTGACATAATACAACAGTACCTTATCTATCTATCTATCTATCTATCTATCTATCTCTCTATCTAAAGATGTATATTTCCTTATCTTTGCTCTTGGTTCAAGATATCCAGAAATGAGTGGCATGAGATAACCAGCTTGGTAAATCAAAAACTTTAGCGCTTGGACATAGTAATGTAAATTCTTTAGTTTGTATTACTGTTGGCAGAGTAGCACAAACATTTTTTTGTTTAAAACTGATCATCTTGTGCCACTCATATTGCAATATCTAGAATCAAGAGAATAAGTAAAGAAAATCTATCTATTTATTTACGGTATCTATCTCAATGTTAAAAAGTTGGGAGAAAGATGCAAATACTATAAGCCTATTAATATTGCGGGTGACCATACAAAACTCGCAGTTCCGCAATTTAAAGATTTTGATAGAAACTGTAAAAATAAAAAAATGCCTCTTTCATTTTGTGAAACCATTTTTCAATATCTTACCTACATGATGAGATTAGATCACTTGAAGTTTCAGGCCCAAAGCCAGAGACCGCGCTGCTGAAAGAACCTGACAACATCTCCTTTGGACATATTACACTGTATGTATTAAAATAAGCAAATACATCAGTATCTACATTATATCAGGCTTGCATAGTGGCGGTTAGGTGCGTATATCTGTGAAGATATAGATGGTAGTTAAACGACTCATTATAAATGACTTCTGGTACGTCTCCTTTAAAGGAGAACCTAACTTTCAAGTCACACCAAGCCTAACTGTATAGTGAATTGCTTCATCAATTTTTCAATATACACAACTTCAATTATCAATAATGCACTCTATAGCCGTAGAAGCAACATAAAGTAGTCACATCTTAATTAATCAAATTCAAAAGAACGGCTTTTTCCACCAGGGGTTCCACTATGGAAGCTATGGATTAAGTATTATATTATTGTCTATATAAACCGAAGTACAATATAAAATAAAGTGCTTACCAACATATTCGCCATCACAATTCTGTCTAAATACTACGTGGGGAATGTATTAAATAATTTGCGTCAGTTTTGTGGTGTTAAAAGCTTTTCAAATTTTGGTACACTTTTTTTGCACACAAATGTGCAATATTTTTTAACTTTTTTGTAAAAAAAAACAACTTTTTGATTGCATTTTTTCACAATCTAAAAACAATATAACATCTTACGGGTTACAAGTAAAATGCACTCCAGCTGGTTTACATTTGATACATGCAATCGTTTTATAGCATTTGTGACGCCGGCCATAAGCAAATCTTTTGTGAAAACAGAATATAAATTTGTTTGTTATCATATTTGCCTGTTCCAATAACTTCATAAATAACGGTTTCATTATGTAGCAATAATCATGTATGTAGGAATTGTTGTATGCGTGATTCGTTAAAGTAGAAGGAGAGTCAACTCACAACATAACATAAAAGAACTGAATATTTTTACTTTCATGCCACACCTACCACTTGAAAAAAAAGGTGGGTGGCATAAATTATAATGAAATTTCATCCAATCCATACAGCCCAAGATGCGTAAAACGTATTAAGAGAGTTGCACCTTTTAATAACATTGGTGCAACGCCCTTCTGTGCACTTCAGTGTCATATGCCATTTTCATGACATCGAGACCATTTAATCATATGTAGAGATGAGCGAGTATACTCGCTAAAGGCAATTGCTCAAGCGAGCATTGCCTTTAGCGAGTACCTGCCCGCTCGAGACGAAAGGTTCGGTTGCCGGGGGGAGCGGTGAGTAGTGGCAGTAAGCAGAAGGGAGCGGGAGAGAGAGATCTCCCCTCCATTCCGCCTCGCTCTCCCCCGCAGCTCCCTGCCCGCCGCCGGCACCCGAACCTTTTGTCTCGAGTGGGCAGGTACTCGCTAAAGGCAATGCTCGCTCGAGCAATTGCCTTTACCGAGTATACTCGCTCATCTCTAATCATATGACATTGTCATGCAGCTTCATCATCTCTGGCTCAGTGCATAAGTGCATGCTTTGTATGCAAATTTGTAGAAAATAGATAGATAGATAGATAGATAGATAGATAGATAGATAGATAGATATGAGATAGATAGATAGATAGATAGATAGGAGATAGATAGATAGATAGATAGATAGATAGATAGATAGATAGATAGATAGATATGAGATAGATGGATAGCTAGATAGCTAGATAGATAGATAGATATGATATAGATAGCTAGATAGATAGATAGATAGATAGATAGATAGATAGATAGATAGATAGATAGATAGATAGGAGATAGATAGATAGATAGATAGATATGAGATAGATAGATAGATAGATAGATAGATAGATAGATAGATAGATAGATAGATAGATAGATGATAGATATGAGATAGATAGATAGATAGATAGATAGATATGAGATAGATAGATAGATAGATAGATAGATATGAGACAGATAGATAGATAGATAGATAGATAGATATGAGATAGATAGATAGATAGATATGAGATAGATAGATAGGAGATAGATAGATAAATAGATAGATATGAGATAGATAGATAGATAGATAGATAGATAGATAGATAGAGATTAGATAAAACAGCCATGAAATTATAAATACATTAGGATAAATCAAAGTCATTCATATCTTGATTTTCTCCATGCTTTGACTAGCATGCCATAAGGGGTCTGGCTTAGCAAAGGGGTGGGGTTTAGTCTCGCATGGTCTCTACTGCAGACAGATCTGCAGAACATTTTCAAGAAACTATTTTTTACACAAGAGATAGAGAATGAATGTAAATTACATTGCTGTTGCAACTAAGGTGTTGAAACCTGTTCCTCCAAAATGGAGATAAATATAAAAGTTACAAAAATAGTACATGATCCAAAAGCCAATAGTATCAAGTGAAAGTGGTAAGAGAAACTAATAAAACACTTATCCACTGTAAACAGAGGAAGCCAAGTAACCCGTCTACACCTAAGAGCTAGGAGAAGCACTGACTACAATAATGCAGGCTCCACTCCACAGTCCAGAGGACATCTGTTGTTATAGTAATAATATATGTTTTCTATTGTATATATCTTTTCATATGTTTCTCACATCAGCCTAGGCAAGCATACATATATATATATATATATATATATATATATATATATAGAGAGAGAGAGAGAGAGAGAGAGAGAGAGAGAGAGAGAGAGGTATATCTTCCTTTTTAATAAGTAGCCTCAGCTAAATGCTTGACTTGTTCATATTATACACTAGAATGTATTAGATTCTCATATTTACCTCCCACAGGCCTTTCTCACAAGAGACCTACATTCTGATAGGAGGAGCTGTTCATTCTCGCCCTTTGCATTCCTCAGGCCAAGTAGTGATATTAGTAAGTTTATTCTCCCATTTGTTTAGTTACTCCTTGCTACTCGGAAATCACGTGTTTCAGTAGTAAGGCGTTAACATACAGTATGTTAATCATTAGAAACTGGAGCCTAGCATGAGTTCTTATGACCTTAAGGGCATGTATTTCTATTGCTACGTCATTTGGAGTATATATGTACCATGATGCTATTAATAAATCAGGAGTACACTGGCTTTTCATACACACGAACCTGTGTCAAGTGTCAGCATGCATGCACTTCTCAATAACCAATTTAGAACAGACGGTTAAAACAGAGGGACCCATTGGGGTTCCAATAACACTGCCACAGGAGTGCACTTAACCACAGTGCAGGAACCATATTGGAAAAAGGCAAAACAGGCACAACCGGAAGAAAAAATAGGTCTCTTTTGGGGTAATGGGCCAGCCATAAATAAGCAATGCAGAAAAAGTAAAAAGACACTTACTTGAGTGTTGGGGAGTGGGAGGGGGAATGGAAACCAGTATTATCCCCCATAATCTATGTTCATATATAATATAGCAATTAGTGCTGTACATATAGACTGTTCTTCCTCCAATTATCAATAAATCTCATTGATTATAGCCGACTTTTGGATTGGTGGCATTCCTCACTGGATTATTGCTATGTTATACGCCATATTGGATTTAGGCGATGATATTGATTTCCATATTCCACCCACTCAAGTAAGTGCCTTTTTTCTTTATTCTGCATGGCTTATGTATCCTTTGTCCATTACCCTGAGTGATACTTATTTTTTCTTCCAAAATGGAGATGCACTTCAAAATTAACACATGCAGACACCATAGTGGCAGGAAGGTTTAGTTTAGGAGCGACTGGAAAAGGTCATGGTGAAGGAACAGAGGTTACATGACTTAGCTAAAGAGATTACTGAAGATTTCAATGAATTTCTGGATGAACGCTTATACTCAGTTCAATTACGGCAATGCTCATGAGCGTTAGACCGATGGAGTTTATGTAATATATGCTTGCCTCAAAAGTAGGAAGAACTGGACACACTTGATGAAAAATGTATATTTCATATAGAAAATGACCTTTTCCTCATTACGGGGCCAACGTCATGAGTCTGTTATTAACTCTTAAGAAATCTGTTACATTCCTTTGACATGTTTTAGTAGAATAAGGCATTTACAATAAGAACAGCATAAAGCTAATCCTTAACAAAGGTTTATTATGCTGTAAATCCAATGTGATTTCAAAGGATTACAGTTGCACATGATAGATGGATTGTCACATCAGAAAATCTCTAGGGATGACTTCATAATATGCATCCACACATACACCACCCTGGATATAGGTAATAAATTATCATTGTAACCTTTCATACTGGAACCTTTCACAACACATTGGTATCGATGAAATATTTCTAAGGGTAGCCGTGTACTTTTATGTATTCACAACAGAAAAACATAAAAAAGAGCAATCAATGTAATTTTAGATTAGTAACAAATAGAGATGAGCGAGCACGCTTGGTAAGGTCAGTTACTCGAGCAAACCTCGCTCATCTCGAGTAATTGCCTTCTCCCCTGAGCGTGCTCGGGGGCGCAACGGGGGGCGGTGGGGGAGAGCAGAGGGGAGCGGGGGGAGAGTGGGAGAGATCTCTCTCTCATCCTCGCTACCCCCCACCGTCCGCCGCTCACCCCTCTGAGAAAGTAACTGACCTTACCGAGCATGCTCGCTCATCTATAGTAACAAACTGTAGGTTATATGCGCACTAGTGGTTTTTATTTGTGCACCTCTCCTGTACCCTACTATCTCGTATCATCTGTGTTTGTTTTTCTTTAAAAAAGGTAAACTTGAAAGAAAAAAGAAGAAAATAAGAAATTAAATATTGTAGATACTGACTAAACCACTGCTTTCCAACCTATGGTTGTCCAGCCAGGCTGGGAATTGTAGTTGTGAAACAACTCCGAGGCCACAGGTGGAAGACCACTGTGTTAGACAATCACAATGGTGGAGTCTGTGAGCTCAGACCTCGGCTGAATTACAGCTTGCAGTTTACAGTATAGAACACTCAAACCTCTTCGAACATTATGGCAAATTCACAGTAACAAAAATCTGTGGGCAATTCCAAAGGGTTATTCAGTTGCGTGTCAATGCGCTTAGACTGTTGTATCAGATTTCCAGTGCCTGAATTTTTAGAGCACCGTCAAAAGGATTTTGCAGCGCCTTCATTCTGGATTATTGGTGGTTGAAGGACTTTAATACTGTTTATTTTTCACATACAGTACTCTCCAAAAGTCTGGAAACACCCCTTAAAAATAGAAGAAATGTGAAAAAAATAGGCAAAAATATTCATGCTTTGGGCTGTATATGTTTACTGAACTAACAACCAAAACAAAAAGATGTCAATCTTCTGGAAATAAAAATTGGAAATTGAAAAAAGGAAGGAAAAACATTAAAAAAAAACAATTTTTTGAAAAGAAAAAAAAATAGCGACTTCATCAGGTAGTTTCAATCAGCTCATTCAATCCTTGTTTTCTAATGGACTGAATGTGCTGGTTGACACCACCTGATAAAGTTGCTTTCTTTAATCCAAAATTTAAAAAAAATAAAATTTTCTTTCTCCCCTAAATCTGGTCAAAAAAAAATTTTTTTTTTGCTTCTTCCTTTTTTTTATATAGTCTTAGATTGTATAATATTATTAAATTAAACTAATTTGAATGATGGTTGAGTTTGATGTTGTTCTACTGGCATATTATTGGATAGAATCTACAATGTATTATATATGTATTTATTACTGTAGTTTTTTAAAATATGTGGTTATGTACACTAAATGGACAAAAGTATTTGGACACTGCGCAAGGACCAATCAGGGGCAGCTCTCAGCTGTCATTCAATAGCTGAGAGCTGTCCCTGATTGGTCCTTGCGCTGAGCCAATCAGAGGCAGCACTCACCCATTTATGAATTCATGAATGGGTGAGTGAGAGCTGCCTCTGATTGGTGAGGTCTGTGACCAATCAGAGGCAGCCCATTCAGCAGGCGGGGATTTTAAATCCCCGCCTGCTGAATACTACACAGAGCAGTTGAGGAAAACTCCGGCTGCAGGGACAAGGTGAGTATATATATATATTTAATTTTTTTTTTTTTCACATTTTAGGATGATTTTCAGGGAAGGGCTTATATTTTTAAGCCCTTCCCGAAAATTCATCCCGCGCTCGCCGGCAGCCCATTGCTTTCAATGGAGCCGGCTGTATTGCCAGCTCCATTGAATTCAATGGGCGAACATCGTTCTTCTCTGCCACAGCTGTTACAGCTGTGGCAGAGGAGAATGATCTCTGTAGTATATGTTCTCAATGGGGTCGGCGCTGATGCCGCCGGCCCCATTGAGCGCATATATAGAACACAAGGAATCGCAGAACGCAGATAGGCGTGATCTGCGATTCCTCGTGTCCTATAATTTATCGGACATCCGCATAAAAAGCGGCCATGTGACAGATCCCATTGCGAAGCAATGGTTCTATATATGCTCAGATCGCATGCGCATCTGCAAATCGCGGCAAAAAACAGTCGTCTGACCGAGGCCTCACTTGTTTGAACTATTTTTTTGAACGATAATCGTGCCATGTAGAGATGAGCGAGCGTACTCGGATAAGCACTACTCGCTCGAGTAATTTGCTTTATCCGAGTATCGCTGTGCTCGGGTCTGAAGATTCGGGTGCCGGCACGGAGCAGGGAGCTGCAGGGGAGAGCGGGGAGGAACGGAGGTAAGATCTTTCTCTCCTTTTCTCCCGCCCGCTCTCCCCTGCTCCCCGCTGCGACTCACCTGTCAGCCGCAGCGGCACCCGAATCTTCAGACCCGAGCACAGCGATACTCGGATAAAGCACATTACTCGAGCGAGTAGTGCTTTTCCGAGTACGCTCGCTCATCTCTAGTGCCATGCAAAAGGGCTTTAACCTACTGGATAACTACCCATAGCTGGTACTAGAGAGACAGTTTTCTTTCTTTTGGCAAAGAGCAAATTTGCATGTTATTTACATGAAGTATTGCCTGTAAGATTCCATACAACAGTTGGATCTCTGAAAGGAGGACCAGTACCCCTGAGGGCTACCTCAATTATCCTAAAAAAATAACCTGAGAATACATAATGGATAGCATTGTGAAAAACTAGCTAACAGGAAAATGCCAGGGATCCTTCAAAAAAGTAGTCCCTGATCAAACTGACCTAAGCTAATGCAATTAGGCAAATAGCTCACTAGTAAAGGACTCCACCAAGACTGATAGAAACTGAGATACCTTTTATTCTTGTGAATTTTGCTTGGGTTCCTAATCAGTTAATAATTACGGTGGAATCTTACATAATTTCTTGTCTACAGTTTTCCCAAGGTCATTAAAAACACTCCTATGAAGTTCTGTGATTGGACCATACACTATGGTGACCCACACACAACAAAAATGCACACCATCCTGCCCAAGCAGAATACAGGCACCCCTACTCTTTTATTGTAAAACAATGGTTCTCACCAGGTTATCAACTGGCTGTGGTCAGAGGAGGGCAGTGTCGCACCCATCACCTGTAAGACCCTTGAGTACTGCTTGTTTGCTTAACTTTGTATTCTGCCACTTGAGTTCAGGATGTCCATATTTTAGGAAAAGTTGTATAGTTTAAAGTCTGAACAAGTTGAGTTAGTGTTGTGTGGAAGCCAGTTGCATATTACTTAAAGGGTTACTCCCTTTGCAGTAAGTTATTCCCTATCCATCCAATGTGCTATCCCCAGTAGTCCTATTGAAGTGAGCAGAGTGGAGGAATGCATGCATGTACTATACTGTGCACACTTCAGGACACGCAAAGGTTGCAGTCTCAGGCCTCGGTCACATGACCATTTTTTTGTCCGATCTGCAGACGCGCTTGCGATCTGCAGATCTATAGACCAAATGTATCACAATGGGATTGGTCACATGTCCGCTTTTTATGCGGATGTGCGATCAATTATAGGACACAAGGATTCGCAGAACGCGCCTATCTGCGTTCTGCGCATTGCTGTGTTCTATATATGCGCTCAATGGGGCCGGCGGCAGCAACGCCGACCCCATTGAGAACATATACTTAAAGATCGTTCTCCTCTGCCACAGCTGTTACAGATGTGGCAGAGAAGAACGATGTTTGCCCATTGAATTCAATGGAGCCGGCAATACAGCCGGCTCCATTGAAAGCAATGGGCTGCCGGCGAGCGGGGGATGAATTTTCGGGAAGGGCTTAAAAATATAAGCCCTTCCCTGAAAAACATTCTAAAATGTGTAAAAATAAAAAAAATATATATACTCACCTTGTCCCTGCAGCCGGAGTTCAGCCGCGGCCGGCCGGCAGTTCTCCTGAACTGCTTTCTGTAGTATTCAGCAGGCGGGGATTTAAAATCCCCGCCTGCTGAATGGGCTGCCTCTGATTGGTCACAGCCCTCACCAATCAGAGGCAGCTCTCACTCACCCATTCATGAATTCATGAATGGGTGAGTGAGTGCTGCCTCTGATTGGCTGAGCGCAGGGACCAATCAAAGGCAGCTCTCAGCTGTCATTCAATAGATGAGAGCTGCCTCTGATTGGTCCCTGCATATATCTAGCCTCTCTTGTTAGCACTGTAAATCATTTTCTGTGTCATTAATAAGAACTTCACATGGCATGACAGACATGCATTTAACATTTAGGGCCCGTTCAGACGAGCACTGTTTACACACACTATGGCCGCGAGAAAAGATCGCTGCTATAGTGCTGAAAAGATCGCGGGCTACTTCAAGATACACGAAGTAGTCCGCTCATAGGATCAGAGGTGAGTGCTTTCAAGGCTCCCATAGGAGCCTACGAAAGGCACACAGCCAAGATAGTACACGTCCTATCTTTGCGCGGACCTGGAAGCCAATATGCAAGTATGCACTTGTATGTCCTATGTTTTGTTAGGTGCGCAGATTCAGCTTGCCTAACATTCTCTCATGTGAACGCTTCAATAGGAACCTATTGGTTTCTACTAGAAACGCCTTCTGTGCGCTGCTAGGAGCGCGAAAACAGCACTCGTCTGAACAAGCCCAAAGGATATTTTTATACAAGCCAACAGTTGCCCAAGTAATCACTCAAAAGCGATTACAGGCAAGCATTGTCCCAGGAAAACCTAATACTCAACCAGGCAAGTGAGCAACAATTACTCACTTGTCAGAATTGGTTGGTTTTCATCTCACCTAAAAACCAAACGACTGTCGACCCGTATAATCAGGCAGTTGTTTGTGTACGAATGACTGCCTGTTTACTCCGAATGGAGGCAAGTGGCTGGAAGCCCAGGAGGGTCAATCATTTGGATGGCTGTTGGGTACTTAAGTACCAAACAGTTGTTCTGTGTAAAAGTTCCCTCAAGGATGACTTTAGTGCAACACTTAAGTCCTGCTTCAGGGCTCAGTCACATGGGCGACGATCTGCCCGTGTTTCAGGACGGGAAGACGGCCGCATCGTGTGTTGGATGAATCTCCGTATGACCGGCTCCATTGCCAGCCTTGTGTTCTTTTTCTGGCAGGTGTGGAGATTCGTCCGCACTGCCGTCTCCCTGTCCTGAAACACGAGCGCATTGGCGCCTATGTGACTGAGCCCTCAGACATGCAACAAAAGTTGTGATAAAGCCGATGGCTGTTCTTTTATCGTTGATAAATAGAGATGAGCGAGTATACTCGCTAAGGCACATTACTCGAGCGAGTAGTGCTTAGCCGAGTATCTCCCCGCTCGTCTCTAAAGATTCGGGGGCCGGCGTCGGGCGGGGAGCGGCGGGGGAGAGCGGGGTGGAACGGAGGGGAGATCTCTCTCTCCCGCTGCTTCCTGCCGCAACTCCCCTGTCACCCGTGCCGGCCCCCGAATCTTTAGAGACGAGCGGGGAGATACTTGGCTAAGGCACTACTCGCTCATCTCTATTTATAAAGTTTTATTAAAAAAATGAAAAAAATTACATGACTGCCAACTGACACATAGAATACAACTTGGGGATTAGGGATTGCAGTCGAGCTCTGAATTTAGAGCAAATTCTCTTAGAGGGAAATAAAATATGTTTGCGCCAGAATCCCCACTTAATCATTTGCTGCGGTAATAATACCATTATACTACCCTCTCAAATAGGTTTTCTCGACTTCTCGCTATTGTCACGTGATTTACATCAAATTAAGCAAATTTAAAATGTGTCATAAATAAAAAACTGTTATTCTTAAACAGCGAGTTATGTGCAGCAAATTAAATCACATCGCATGAACAGAAGTGTGAGGGAAAAAAAATGGAAAATACTAATACCCTTTTTAATCATGGCATGTTCTCAAATGTGTGAAATCCTTTATTAGTTTTTTGTTCTAGTAAAAAGGAAAAAAAATCAATGTAAAATAATATTTGAAAAGCTTAAGTAAGATGGACGCCTGTATGAATTCTCCCGCAGTGGATATCACGTTACACTTTTCATTTAGATATTTATCGTCTGAAACAACGTGCGTTAATCAGCGCCAGTCCTTGATACTTTATTATGTGTTTTATTAAGAAGATCTGTTCTGTAGCTATATAGTGCAAAGGTAATGTTTTCCTTTACTTCTGTACTTAAAATCTAAATGAATAAATCGTAAGATCCCATTTCCTTTGGAGAAGTTCATGGAATTTCAGTTATTTCCAAGGAAATTCACTACAGAAGGAAGAATGCGCATTCATGTAATCTGATGTATTAACAGGACAAGTCGCTAACACTAAAACAATAGAGAAATCAGAGCTACAGTATTAGCAAATGTATACATATACACCCCATAAGGCTGGTGCTAGGCCTGTTGAGGAGACCCAACTGAGCTTGGGTACTGGTGTATCTTGTCAACACCGGAAGTATGGCTTGGGCTGCCTGAACTAAAGCTAATGCCCACAACACTTCTCATTGGCTGGCAGAAACACACCTTCTAGACAGTCAAGCCCACAACACTTCTCATTGGCTTCCAGAAACACACCTTCTGTCCACAGGCACGGCCACCCGCAGTGTTTTGCGGGCATGTAGGTAAGCAAGAAGTTGGCGGTAAGCCGGGATGGCAGGACCTGAGAGAGCACAGGAGGCAGCTTCAGCCATGAAGGAAGGCTTACCTGTGGTAAGGGCAGGGATTTTCAGTAATTTTCCACCTGCCATCTTGCCGGCCAAACAGCACACTTCACAAGGGCACATATTTCACCTCTCCCGGCCACAGTGTGTAATTCACCGCTGCCCCCTGGGAGTCCAACAGCCGCAGACATCTGTACCTTGGCGCCTGGACACTGTCCCACAGCGCAAACACAGGCAACTGGCTGGCAGGGGAGTGGGGAACGCAGAAATGGGGGTCAGGTTTTTCTTCACTTATGCAATAAGCGCCGCTACAGAAAGTTGGAAGCTTAGAGGGGTGTTAACAGAGCGAACAAAGGCGTTACCTGTCACTTTGCAGCTCTCCACCCATATTTCTGGTGGAGACAAGATACACCAGTACCCTGTGCTTGGCCCAACCTGCCATACCTATGTGAACATGTGCAGATTTCTCCTGTTCTATGTACTGTAGTATAAACAAATAATGGGTTAGACGCCAAAATGTCACCTTGCAACATATTCCTTTAGGATTGAAAGTTGGGTAATGTGTAACAGCTTTAGGAAAATACCTAATTTTGCATTTTGCTATGTGGCCCCCTCTAATCTTGCAACTGCCTAATGCTTTGTGAGTCTAGAGTGCCGTTTGAGTATTTCAAAAGATATGCAAATCTTTGAATCAAGAAATGTAGGCTTTTTTAAAATAAACTAAGAAATTAAGAAAATTTTGAGGTGGTAACTCCACAAACGTTCCCAATACATATTAGTGTCTAGTCAACTGATGTTGGGGAAAGAAGGATTGGGATGTTGAATTTTAACGCACTATCCTTTTGCTCCCCGGGAGATAAGCTATCACTAATTGTGCCTGTAGCTTACCTCCATAAACACATGAATGTTCAGCCAAGCTGAATGTCCATGTATGTGGGGGAGCAGGGGAAAACAGTCGTTGGCCAAATGATCATTCAGTGGACAGCTGTTAAAGATAAGTTCGCACCTTGAGTCTAACTCCAGTATCATAATGTGAAATTCCAGTTGAATGTTAAAAAAAAAAAAAAACACAACCAGATGAATCATGCTTTTACTTAAAATAAATGTAAATGGAAGAGCTATGGGCCAAAGAGGAGTTGAGATTTACCTGCGTACCTGCTTGGACTGTATTGCGGACGACCATAGCAGTCATGCACACTACAGATTTGTTTTCTCTTTGTTTGCCTTTCCCGTGCCATTGCTTAGTGATGATATGAGTGCCCGCAGCCCATACGCAATGTTAATTACGTATGGGCTGTGGGTTGGACGCCTCCATTGACTCTGTGCGGAGTCCAAGGCACAATAGAGTATGCTGCGATTTTTCTTAAATCTGATATCCGTTTTGCTGTGTGGCAGGAGGTAGCATTCTTTGTCTTCTCCTTACTCCTCAATGAAAGAGGAATGGTGGAAGGGGCCATGATTTACGATCATCAGCTGATGTAGTGTCGTGGTTTATGTTCTCCATTTCTCCTGGTTTGTTCAGAAGCATATTTAGTAAATGGCATTATTTACCACTACGTGAAGTGTTTCAGGAGAGCATCTTCTACATGTTACGATCAAAAAGTAAAGCTTTTTTCCCACTTTTTTTTTGTACAGCCAAGGTTTTGGTCAGAAGGCTTTATGCTTATTGGATGCCACATAGGGGCATCTGTCCTCCATAAGTTACCATGGTAAATAAATGTGTATACCATATAGCATACTTTTTACTGTATGCCTCTGCATGAAGCAGCATAGGCCTCTTAGCTATTATGGGAACCATAATGGAAACCACCAGAACGATGGCCAAATTTGTCTCCATCGGGTAAATGCGGGTCTATGGTTCAGTTTAACACATGATTCAGGCATTTAAGGAAACATGAAGTGCAGCCTAAGTTTGAGAGAAGACCATCCTGTCTCTTGACCATTAGGAATAGGCTCTACATGTGCGGAGAAGGCAGTTAAATAACTTAACTTGGAAACCCTTTATACTTGAGGAACAGATTGACCGCATAAGGGCCTGAGGAAGAACAGGTAAGAGGTTTCGGTTGGTGGCACAGCAGGGCTGATCTTCCCCTGAACATATCAAACTCGGTTCCAATAAACACCATGAACAAAAAAAAAAAAGATTAAAAAAACTTTCAGAGACGTGTTATTAATGCCAAACAGTACACTTTCCCTTTAGGACTTAGAAAAGCACTCAAGTTAACTGTTGCCAGATGTCAAACCATCACACAGGGAGTTTTCAAGGATCAAAACGGTAGCAGATTTAACTCTTCTGTAGGACGCAGCCAAAATTCATCAACCCATTCCATTACAATTTTTACCGAAGACAAGTAACAGAAACCAAACGGGGACTGGACTGAAAACAGGGTGTAACCCGCGCACGGAGCAAATCTGTTCTTCTCTTGCAGATCGCCTCCGTCTGATGTAATTATTGAAGGTAATGAAATATGACATGCAGCTTGGCCTTTGACCAGTAAGAACAACCTCAGCTCCGTTACCTTGCAAACAAAGCCGAAACAGATGTCGTCCTTTCCATGTAGTTTGCTTATGATGACTGTAACACAGAACAGGTCACCCCATAGACTTATGGAGCTCACTTTCACGCTCATTGCACTATCTGAGAAGAATGCACTTTATTAAATATGAAATCGTAAACTGACAGGCGAATTCTCTGATGATACAAGATCATATTTTGTATTGGAGTTGTACTGGGATTTCCTTCTGGGTGTTAAATAAAAGCAATCTACCAACCATGGAATAAGTGAGAGCAAAGATC
This sequence comes from Eleutherodactylus coqui, assembly GCF_035609145.1. Classification (NCBI taxonomy): domain Eukaryota; kingdom Metazoa; phylum Chordata; class Amphibia; order Anura; family Eleutherodactylidae; genus Eleutherodactylus; species Eleutherodactylus coqui. The sequence goes on along the minus strand of NC_089847.1, from coordinate 22,326,919 downwards.
TAGGCAACATATAGAATGGGATTAGGCAGATAACAAATTCGACATCCAAGTTTTAGGCATAATGATCCTGATGGGTTTTCCAGATCTACTGTGCTTCATTAAATAATTAAATGAGCTCATTGTTTGTCTTATAGGGCCTGCATATCGGCACACAGAGTCAATGGAGTAAGACTAGATGGTCTTCGAGTGTGTCAGATTTATCATAGTGGCTGATGTTGCATGCTAAATCTGGTGACTCTTTGGACATCTTTGGCTAACTTTACACCACCTACTAATTCCCTTAATTTCCATTTGTTTTTGCCCCAAAATTTGGGCACAATTTTTGGTGGTTGCGGCTTCACACAAAGCTACAGCTCCTTTCAAGCTGTGCCCCTTTTGGGATGTGGCAAAAAAAAGTGTCTAAAAGAATCTTAAAGGGGTTTTCCGTGGAGAATAGGATAGGTCATCAATAGTTGATTGGCTGGGGTCCGTCGCTCGGGACTCCGACTGATCAGCTGAGCATACTGTCGGCGCCGCGAATACACAGACGTTGGAGCGGAAGTCTCCACGCCGACCTCTGTCTAGTGGCCGGCGCTTGTAACTGCAGGCACAGCTTGTGTTTATTTCAATGAGATCCCAGCCTGCAGGTACAAGTGCCGGCCACTACACAGAGGTCGTCGTGAATACTTCTGTTCTGACCTCTGTGTATTTGCGGTGCTGACAGCATGCGCCAGCTCAGCTGATTGGCCAGGGTCCCGAGTGACGGACCCCAGCCGATCAACTATTGATGACCTATCCTGAGGATAGGTCATCTTTAGTAGTATTTTCCACGGAAAACCCCTTTTAGCACATCATGACTGTGATGTAAAGCATGTAAAACAGCATGCACCCAATGGAGCATGCCAAAAACAAATTTCTACATGTATGCTACCATATGAGATTGGAGGCATTTGGAGGTAGAGTAGAGATCCATAGTTGTGGGCATGAGAACTAAACATTCTGAAAACTGTTAGAATAGATTTCATATAATCATATACTGGTAGAGTTGGAAGGGACCTCCAGGGTCATCGGGTTCAACCCCCTGCTCAGTGCAGGGTCACTAAATCATCCCAGACAGATTTTGGTCCAGTCTTTGTTTGAACACTTCCATAGAATCATAGAATGGTAGAGTTGACTAGCTTTGCATTGTACCAGCTTGATTTGACTAGCTTTACATTGTACTTGGTAGGATTAAGAGACAATATCATATAAACGTTGTATTTTGGCATCCAGTTGCAGTATTTGTATTGGCGCCAGCATCACAAGTGAGAGTTAAACTGAGCAATAGTGCAATATTGTGGGTGTACACATTAAAGCAGGATTCACGCTATGTTACAGGGTGTACTTAGCCTTTCCATATAGGGGTTTGGTCTGAATTGCCAAAACGACAATCAAATGGAACCATGGACTTTAATTAGTCAAACTGAGGCCAAAGATACCAGCTTTGGTTTCCATTTGGAGGACAGAATAGTGTAGTTGAATGACCTTTGGTCTCTAACTAAAGTGGGGGGGTGAAGGGACTTGTATAGCGCCAACTTATTCCATAGCGCTTTCAGGTAATTTATTGATTACCCCCCACTCATTTTACCGACCTCGGGAGGATGGAAGGCTGAGTCAACCTTGAGCCAGCTACCTGAACCCTGTGGGGATTGAGCTCACAACCTTCAGGTCGTGAGTGAGAGCTTAGGACTGCATGGTGCTGCCTATACACTTTGCGCCACACGAGGCCCCAAAGTAAAGTTTATGGTTCAGCCTAGGCTATGCCCTTTTCTGCAATTCAGACAGAACCCTTGGAGGGAACACAATATAACACAGTGTGAACCCAACCTAAACTGTACACCTTAGATAATACTTGGGTGATCTCTCAGCCTGCCTACAATCTAATGTTTATGGGGTTGTTTCCTTGACTGTCCCCTGACAATTCCCATGAGGGATACAAAGATGGAGAAGGTTGGTTGTTCCTCAGTTGTCTGTTGCTTTCTCAGTATTGAAATACAGAAACGTGTATGCTCACCTAAAGTGAATGTGCATGGTAATGGGGGAGTTGATCCCAAAGATCTCATGTGTATAGCTTGCTCTAGTCAAAAAAGCAATATCACTAAATTTAGCCACTTGACACTAGATTAAGTATTAATGGAGCAGAGATTAACTGATAAGGAGTCGGTACTTTCAGTGGGGTAATTATTTTCAACGGAGCATATCAAATAAATAGTGGAATAATGTATGCCATTAAATAATATGTAAATAATGGGCCTCGTTGTGGCTAGCTATTGATATACATCTTCCTACAGAAGATGTGTACTACATGGAATGTATTTCTTTGTAATCCAATGGTATCAACCCGTAAAGAAAGCTAAACAGCTCTCCAAACGTAGGAAAAGAATGGATGCATGCCTTCTCTGTGGGATCTTCAGAAGTTACAGAAGGCAGCTTCCAAAGTGCGGTGTCAAACAAGATTTTTTTCCCTCTTTATTTCATAGGTAGGTGCAATATTTTGGCCAACCATTCTTGAAAAAACTCCACTAAAATGTCGCACCTGCTTCTATGGAATGAAAAAAAATCCTTTCTTGACCCAGCACTTCGGAAGTTATCCTCTACTTCTTCTGAAAAGCTAGTGGTAGGTGCAGGATGTGTGGCGGTAGTAGCAGCAACTTGACACCTACTCTTGGAGGACCCCAAGGTCCCAAATGATATATAAGAGAACAGTGGGCATTAGGGAGGCACAATTACTTGTCATGTAATTACACGGTAATATGGTCACATAGTATGTTAGGCTAAAGCAAGACAATGTCCATCTAGTTCAGCCTGTTTCCACCCACTCGTATATGAATCTAAAGACCCCCATGTACTGTACAGTACGGAAAAGTTGGCCCAAAACACTGATTCTGGTGGGATCAGCCAGCTACTGCATGTGTATGAAGACCACCCGACTCTCCCACAACAGGTGATGTTGGGAACTATAAAGATTGGGCATATTGAATTTCAATCCAAGTCATCACCAGAGCTTTCTGGCAGCAGTTTACTTCTCCCTGACCATTAAAAACACATGAACACTTGTCAAACCTATCATTTATATGTATGTGCATTTGTTTGAGATTTGGAATAGCCTTCGATCGACAGCTATTGTAATTGTATAGAAATCTTTGTAAAAATATGTTATGATGTAACATATAGGGTAGAATTAAAAGGGTTCCCCCACTTCTAGCTGTTTTAGGGTGAACACCCACTGGCGATCTGTGATCCTTGTGATGCGAGAGTGAGTGAAAACGCATGATAATGAAACCAATGATTTTCAATGGTTTCATTCTCATTTACGATATTTTCACTGTAACCTGGCATCGCAAAGCAGAATCTGCGATATCGCCCATTGTTTTCATTGAATGACAACTGGGCACTGCCTCTGATTGGCCACAGCGCTCAGCCAATCAGAGGCAGAGCTTTCTGGAGGCGGGGATTTTTCAATCCCTGGCCTCCAGAACAGAGAAGGTGACTGCCGGGGATGGAGAGAAGAGACAGACGGCTCTTCTAGGTGAGTTAATCTTTTTTTTTACTTTTCTTTACAGCTGGCCATGATTTTTAGGAAAGGGCTTATATTTCAAGCCCTTCCCTGAAAATCATTGCCGCGGTGGTAGCCTTCATTCCATTCCATTCCTATCAATGGGGCTGCAGCAGCGCCGCCCCATTGAAAGCAATGGGACAGCATCGCAGACCTCTGCCACAGCTGTGACAGGGCATTCCTTTATTCCTGAGGTCCCCGTGGGGATGAAGGAATCCCCTGTCATAGCTGTCACAGCTGTGTCAGGGGAGCGCAATGTTCTCCCTGAGTTTTCAATGGGGCGAGCTCTGCTGCCGCTGGCCCCATTGAAAACAATGGGCGATATCGCAGATTCTGCTTTGCGATGCAAAGTTACAGTGAAAACATCGCAATTGAGAATGAAACCATTGAAAATCATTGGTTTCATTATCATGTGTTTTCACTCACTCTCACAGTGCAATGATCACTGATCGCCAGTGGGTGTTCACCCTTACTGCATGAAAAAAAACAGACAGCTCTGTACACTGTACAGTGGCCCAGGTTGGTACTGCAGGCCCATTCACTTCAGCAGGACTCAGTCTGTAGTATCAATCCAGGCTACTGTGTAATGTAAAGATCTGCCTGCTTCCGGTAGCAAAACATCTAGAAGTGGGACAACCCTTTAAGGGTTGTCCATACCATAGAGATAGACTGCTGCGGTGACTTTGGAGACAGGAGGTCCAGCTGTTGCTGATCTCATTCCCTTTCCTACTGACCGGGCAGAATCTATGCAAGACTCCCATCTCCAGAGGAACAACATTGTTAACAAACAAGGAGGTGGAGGAAATGGTCCAAGGTTATGGAAAGGTGTCGAAACCCAGCACTATAATAGGAAGGGGGCATTTGGAGCTTTGCTATAGGGTTCTCTCATGTCTATGCATGCCCCTGGGTAGAATGCAAAGCTCTTAATAATTAAGGACTGGACTCTGGTTACATTTATGTCCAAAGATTATAGTTCTGGTAAAGATCTGTTGTCTTAAAGACAACCTCCCCATACCCATGTCCTACCAAGTTACCAAGCCCGTTTCCTCGGGTATCTATACTGCAGTTCAGTGCCTATCTTCCTTTCCTCGCATATTGAGATTACGTATCTTTGAATCCTACATAGCTCTTCTTTTATAAATCGTATTAGATACTAACAACATTCCGTATTTTTATATCAAATCCTCTTTTCTTAGACTCAGAGTCTGCCAATATAAAGTATTATTCATCCTTACTTGTAAGGGAAATGACATGCGACTTTAGAGAGAAGATACTGCATACTGTACCTTTAACCTTGACTCTGAGCACGATCTTAATTTTGCATGCAAGCCGAGGTTAAAGAATGAATGACCTCTTGCCGGAGACTGGGAGGTGGGTTTTGACTGCTTTTATTTATGAGGAGACTGAGAAATTCTGACATAAAATGCTAATCCCATTATTCATGTGCTACATGACAGCAGACTGGTCTGGGTAATGCATGAGCATCGCACGGGCTCACTTTAAATTGTCTGCATTTACTGGGCATTGTTTACAGCAAACAAAATGAAGTGGCTTACAATGGCGCAATAGGGTGTAACCAGTTATTTTTTTTAAGGGGTGGAGCTTGCTTCTTGTCACCTTTGCTCCTTTGTATGTAATGGGATTAGCCTATGAATCATATTCCTACAAAATGTCCTGAAATTCTGTTAAAAGCTGTACCAGGGACATTTCACACTGGCAGAATTAGCCCGCGAGATGTGCTGCAAGCCATGGTAAAGCCTGCACCAAAATCCGCAGGCTACCTGCTAATTTTGATGTGGAACTCAAAATGACTTAAATCTGACTGCAATTCTGCATCAAAATTTGTATGATCTGCGGATGTGGAATTCCATAGTTCAGCGTATTGCAGAGCATCCGGGCGGAATAATTTCACCCATAAACTAATCTCCTGCATTTCTTGCTTCTATGTATCCTCCTTGGTGCTGCTGCTAGTCTGTGCTTCTACTAAGTTAAGCTCTGGAAAGAATCAGTCTCCTTCCCCCTCTGGCAGCTGACAAAATAGACTCTTCTTACTATTCCTGGCTGGCTGTCAATCAAAGATTTTGTTTCAGTATTGGAGATGAGCGAGCATACTCGCTAAGGGCAATTACTCGAGCGAGCATTGCCCTTAGTGAGTACATGCCCGCTCGGAAGAAAAGATTCGGCTGCCGGCGCGGGGGAGCGGTGAGTTGCAGGAGTGAGCAGGAGAGAGTGGGTAGGGAGAGAGGGAGAGAGAGATCTCCTCTCCATTCCCCCCCGCCGATCCCTGCCTCCCGCCAGCACCCGAATCTTTTCTTCCGAGCGGGTAGGTACTCGCCAAGGGCAATGCTCGCTCGAGTAATTGCCCTTAGCGAGTATGCTCGCTCATCTTTATTCAGCATCATCACTATACTGTATGATTACAGTTCTGGTCTTTAATACTGGGTTTCCAACAGTATAAATGAATGCTGTGGTGTCTAAGAGTTCATGAGGGACACTTTATTGGCATGAATAATGGGGAGAACAATGCTAGTACAATGGGGGGCACTATGCTGTTACTATTAGTAATGAGGGGGAACAGCAGGAATAATAAGGATTTTAAGCCCTTCACTTGCAATGAAGAAAAGTGCTCATTGGTTCCTTCAAGCTCCTGTCACATAGACAAACCCTGCAACTGTGCGACGAGAGTCTATATTAACCACGGAGCCCTTTCTTCCACAGTAGAGGATAGAATTCACGCAGAGGACGGCCCTGTGATTTTCATACAGAAATACAGGTATCTGAATTTTTTCAGTCTACGTGAAGAGGAGTGATGTTGTACCTACAGCATATCCAATCTATAGGTGCTGATGACCAGTGTGTATACGTTTCTGCAAGCTCCATTTAAGGGAATAGGACAGTTGGGGAGATTTCTGCAGTAAATCTACTATGTGAATCTACGTAACTAAAAAACGTATACAATTCTGGAAAATCCCCCACTTCCCCCTACATCGGCAGCTCCTTTCGACCATAATCTATCCACGTTTCTATTACTGTTGTGGCTCTTCACCACCACTGTATTGTGCGCCCCGGAGTTCAAAGTTCTGAACTTTTTAGACAGGTAGAGTTATGATTGTTCTTGTTCATCGTCAATAATATATAGTTTTAACTCTTTTCTTTCCATACTATAGCACAGAGTGTAGAGGAAATGATATTCACAATACAAGGTGAACATCATTCTCACTGAAGTACATACACAACTCGAAAAAACTAAGGGAACAAACACTTAAAGAGGACCTGTCACTGGGTTCATGATGTCTTAAACAAGGGTGGCATGAACCCGGGACAGGTATGCCCATTACCTCCGTGTATGGGTTATTCTGAATTGCTACGGCATTTCAGAATAAACACACTTTGAAGTCTAACTTGGAATCGAGCTCCAAGTCAAAGAGGTGGTCCGCATCGCCTCTCCCTGTCCACAGTATGGTAGCACTCCACTTTTTGTATATATGGAGAGAGCTGTCGGTGAACATACCACAGCCGGGAGAGCTTTGTTCCAAGTCAAACTTCAAGGTGTGTTTATTTTGAAACGTTCCATAGTAACACATACATTGGGCAATGGGTGTAGCTCTCCCAGGATAAAGACTGCGTGATGCAGTCGAAACGTCGTCAGCTTATGTGCCCTTTATAAAGACGAAGCCCTTTTTTATGTGAGCATTGTGCCTTTGATACCCCTGATGTGGCTCAATCTATGAAGGACTGTGTATGATTATATGGCTCACGGATCCAGATCCATTATGTTTGAGCCAGCATCACTCACCCGGCATATGGAGCCTCTCCTCATATTTTGAGATCCGTTCAAGTGCTGCTACCATTTGCATATTGTGTCTCCCAGCTTCATGCCGCACAGAGACCCTATGTCTAACACAATAGGACACATAGACAAAGGCACAACAGGAGGAGACACGAAAATCTAGTCAACCTATTTTCACGTAAGAACACCTAAGGAAAGATCTTCCTCCAACAGTTCGGTCTCATGTCCACAGGCGGATCGGATTCCGCATGCATGAGCCCGTAGCAAAATCTGACCCTGCCCACAGCCGAGGACACTGCTGTTACCTCTCCGGGTCTTCTGCATGCTGTCCGGGCCTTCTATTTCCGGGATGTGTGCTTAAGTGCCAGCATGCCCAGTACTTTTTTTTTTTAAACTTCTGCTTTCCCGCTGAATTCAATTGCGGATGGGCCGCGAAACAGACGGCTTCCATTGACTTTGACGGAAGTCGTCCGTGTGGGATCTGCAAAATGGAGCATGGTGCAATTTTTTTATTCCGCAAATCAACCCCCCACCCCATGGATATTGGGTCTGAGGGGAGTCTGTAGTAGGTGTGAACATTCAACAGCAATGAACGCATGGTAGAACAATATATATTTTTATCCATTACTACCATAGACCCCCCCCCCTCCTTTTCCACCATCTTAATCACCAAATTGTATTGGAACGTAGGGCTTCTCTCTGACGCAAACAAAAATTAGATGTATGAGGACCAGATTTGGACCGATCATGAAGTATTTTTATATCTTGCTATATATGTTCCTGAAAAGTATCCATAATAGTACTTATAGACTGAAGTGGATATAAGACAGGGCTTTTCACATTAAAGTCACCTGATTGTGACATAATTTGAATCCTCTCCCCAGTTTCAGATTGAAGATCCAATAAGTGTTTAAGATTCGCTTCATCCTGTAGATCAAATTTTCAAAAGCTTTCCAAGCTGTTTTCTGAGTATGGATCTTTTGTTTCATTTTGATGATGTGACCAGTTGTGGAAATGGGTGATGGTAGTATCTACAGGGGGTGGACAAAAATATGGAAACACCATACGAAATGCATGGGATTTTTATTAGCACTGAGCTGCCCTTTTGACCCCTGCTTGGCTGAGAGCTTTCTAACCCAACTTGGGTTTACTTCACCTCTTGCCCTGCTCTGGGTTGTTTGGGGAGCCAACTGGTAACAACAGTGTCTTAAACCCCTGACCAATGAAACATTGTTGCTTGGGCAGATGTTCAATGCTGCCCAGCAGCAACTGTGTATCACCTCCACTTAAAATCAGTCTCTACTTGTCTTATTGAAATATGCTTTATAACCCCATGTAACTTAAGACATGCATTTTGTGTTTCTATATTTTTGTCCACCCCTTGTAGATCCAAGCCTTTTCCACAATACACATGTATTCCAAGACTTGTATTAAGTCATAGTAATTTAGTCTTATTTGCATATCCTGTTGCAATCTCTTTATATATCTGGACATGAGTTTTTTTGTAGTAGGGTTTGACATCTATTTTTGATACTTTTTGGTACATTGCATACGCTGTAAGCTGGTCCCGTGACCATTTGCTTTTCCAGGTTACAGTTTTACTTGCTCTACCAGCGGCCATGATGGCTTGTGCGTGGTTGTTGCACATGGAATATGAGAGATAATTGCCTTCATTGTTATTACATGTGTTTTGAATCATTCATGAAGCAATTCTTTAAAAATATGTTATTTGGCTCATTCAGTGACAGCTATGACTAAGGACAACGCGTCTGAAACCCGTTAGAGGATAAGTGATATGGGCTTTGTGTCGGATTACTTTTTAATACTTTTATAAAGTTTGAAGTTTCATGCCCCTCTTCCACACTGGATATTTTTTCCTATTTGGACTGTTGCACCGTGATTGGAGTGGAGTCCTGGCGTGTTAAACAGAGGAACTGGTTCTGTGGATCTGGCTAAGTCTTGGTGTTTCCTACCTAATTTAAATGTTCCCTTAATTTTTTTTTGAGCAGTGTAAATTCTTATCCCAGCCCTGTACAAAAGCAGTTTTAGGCCTCTTCCACACGGCCGTAGGCGTTTTTACATGCGCCCACCGGCACCATAAAAATGTGTGAACGGGCGCACAAATCTAACATTTGTGCGCCCATTCAGATGGCATGGACCCGGCAAATATACGCCAATGCTGCCATGCCCTTGCCCTTTCCTATCTCCTCTCTCTTCTCCTTCAGCTATTTGCAATAGGAGGGAGAACAGTGGCGGAGCTAACCTTTTGCCCCCTCCTTGCCCCTTGTCCGCAGCCAGCAATGGGAGGTCCCACCCCATCGTATTGCAGCCGAAGGGGAGGAGAGAAGAGGGAGGGAGTTTAGCAGTCATGCTGCTAAACTCCCTCCCACATCCCTTCTCCGCGCCGCTATCATTGGCTTCCATAGGAGCCCATACATCGGCCAACGCATTCCGGTCGGAAAGATAGTTCCAGGACTATCTTTTCGGCGCAGCGTGAAAGCGTCCGAAGCTATATTGGCCGGCCGATTGCTTTTACGCCACGGCAATACGGCCATGTGATCTGATGCATTGGCATCCAATGCATCAGATCGTAGCCTATATCGGCCGGCCGTGAAAACGGCGGCCTATATACGCTCGTGTGAAAGAGCCCTTAGTCTTAGCTATTCAGAATTGTTCCGATGGAAATCAGTGTCTCATAAAATAATTTTTCGAATCACAAATCGTTCCAAGGTAGTCAGAATAATTGTTGTGAGTAATGGCGCTATACAAAAACCATGACGGGTCACGGACATCATCACAAATCTTTTAATATTTCATCGGTAGAATAAAAGAAGAGTGAGAGGTCAAATTCTGTCAAAGGACAGAAATCTTACTAAATGATAATAACATTTACAACTTAGAATATATGAGGATTGTATTAAGCATTACTAACAAAAGCAACATTGTATCCACCTGATTACTTAGTGTTAACCGAAAATACAAAACGCAATTTACAGCTTTGCTGACATTTATAACCAGTTCAATTAAACTGTAATTACAATTTTTGTGGGAGGTTTAAAGGGAATATATGAAGTGTTGTATTTATAAATCAGGGGGACAAAAAGCGAACGTACAGTATAATTTGGGAAGCCTGGGCTTTGTATTATATACAATACATCCTATCTGCACCAAATGGATCAATTAAATACTGACAGTCATAATAAATCCAAGGTAAATTGCCAATCATTGCTCGTTCTTTTAGTACGCCGCATCCCTAATGAAGGGCGCACCTTCTGATGATTTGGATTGCATTTTCATTAATGTATCGAGCAGCATCTACCTATTAGGGTCCGTATTTGCAAAATAGATCTGAATTTATGTTTATGGGTTATGTTGGAAAATTTAATCTCTATACCAGCGGTGCTTAAATGACTATCTGGGAAGCCATGAGCTATTGTCCTAAAATCCCAAAAGCTATCGTACCACTATTCCTAAACTCCAAAGGTCAGTGTTCAAGTCTTGGACGCCAAGTGTCAGTTTGCCACCTCTGGAACCCAAAGTCTCAGCACCTAGAGTAATATTCTTGTACTCTAAGGGTACCGTCGCAAACAGCATATTGACTGTGGGCATTTTGCCACGGAAAACCCGCATTAATTAAGCTGGAAACCTGCAGTGACCAAATCCGCACCTAAATGGTCCAGATTTGGCGGTATTATTTAAGCAGATCTGTATTGGGATTTCACCCTTGCATTTCAAGAACTACAGCATTAATAGACATTAGAGATGAGCGAGCATTGCCCTTAGCGAGTACCTGCCCGCTCAGAAGAAAAGGTTCGGGTGCCGCTGCGGGGGAGCGGTGAGTAGCGGCAGTCAGCAGGAGGGAGCGGGGGGTTGAGAGGGAGAGAGAGATCTCCCCTCCGTTCCTCCCCGCTCTCCCCCGCAGCTCCCTGCCCGCCGCCGGCACCCGAACCTTTTCTCTCGAGCGGGCAGGTACTCGCTAAGGGCAATGCTCGCTCGAGCAATTGCCCTTAGCGAGTATGCTCGCTCATCACTAATAGACATGCTTTGGATTTAGAATCTGCAGTGTTTTTAAAGTTTTCTGCAGCAAGTAAAGGAGATTTTAGACATCTCTCCCATCTGCCTTGTACTGTAAATGCTGCAGAATTTCTGCTGCAATTCCAGTTTATGTGAAGGTGGTTTTACATGTGAAGTTGATCTGCTCATTGGCAAGAAGCACTGATGGACAATCATAGGCTATGATGACTCGTTGCCGAGCATGATTGCCTTCCAAGTATAGGGACATAGTGGTGGGTCCGTAAGTGACTATAAAGACCTATTCTTGATCCGCAGGTTCTTTCGCAGTGGGGACTTCAGTTTCCAAGTGGAAGACGGTCCTGACAAGGGTTGGCTTGACGTTCTTTCCTCTTAATAGCTTTTTCTTTCTTCGAAATTCCCAGTGTTGTTGGTAATGGTTGAACCCCAAATTGAGCGCTCAAGGCCAGGGCATCCCAGTTGTCAATGTCTATGCCACGGTTTTTAAGGTTAGCTTTAAGTCCATCTTTAAATCTCTTTTGCTGTCCACCAAAATGGACAGATGTTCTCTAGTGTCTGACAGGTGGATGTGGATGCACCTTGCAACACCTAGGTTTGGCTTTGGGATAAACGGAGGTGGCGGCACCTGGGGAACCCTGGTTTTCATGCTTAATCCCTTCTAGTAAGATACTAGCTTTGCTGTGGGGGTCCCTAGGCCATTACACACACAGATAGTCCCAGTTGTGTAGTGGCTGATGTTGTACTGGGCCAAGCGCAGTACCTGCAGGCCTGCATAGGTGCATAGTAGTGAGACAAGCTTGAGTCAAATCTGGCGGCACAGGTGCATAAGCGAGGTCCAGGCTTATAGGTTTACATAGTATGTTAGACTGGAAAAAGACAAATGTCCATTCCTCCTTGAATTCTTTAAAAACTAAACCCCCTAAAAATGGTGCAATTGCCTTTGTTTTTTATTTAAATTTTTTTTTAAACTTTTTCAGTATATTACAAGGTACCATTAAAAATACAACTCGTCCCACAAGAAACAAGCCTTCATATAAGACACATGTTGATGGAAAAGTAAAAAAATAAAAAAACATTATGGCTCTTGGAATGTGGGGATGAAAAAATGAAAATAAAAAAAAATGGAAGTTCTCTGGTCTTGAAAGGGTTAAGGTGTGATAAGGTCATCGTTCTAAGAAACCTGAAATGTTAGTGCGCCTCTATTCTACCACTTCAGACTCCTGGGACCTAATGCAAAATTTAAAACAGGTTTCCTGAACTACAACATGACATTTATATAGTACTGGTGTCCTCTTATGTTGAAGCGGGGCCTCAACATCCACTCTAGTCGTATGTCAGTGTGTTTCTTCTCTGAAAACCCAGGTGCCAGGTTTCTATTGTTATGGAGGCTAAAGTAACAAGTATCATTATTTTATGAGCCCAACAGGCAAATTTCCAGAAGTTCCACTTTTCGATGATCCTAAGTAGAGATGAGTGAGCATATTCGCTAAGGGCAATTACTCGATCGAGCATTGCCCTTAGTGAGTACCTGCCCGCTCGAGAGAAAAGGTTCGGCTGCCGGCGCGGGTGAGAGGTGAGTTGCGGCAGTGAGCAGGGGGAGCGGGGGGAGAGAGGGAGAGAGAGATCTCCCCTCCGTTCCTCCCCGCTCTCCCCGCCGCTTCCTGCCCGCCGCCGGCAGCCGAACCTATTCTCTCGAGCGGGCAGGTACTCGCTAAGGGCAATGCTCGATCGAGTAATTGCCCTTAGCGACTATGCTCGCTCATCTCTAATCCTAAGGCGTCACCGTTGAGTTGTGGTAAAATTATGGGACTCGTAGATAACACCTTGCTGGTCTAGTGTAAAGTCTTATACAATAAAACCTCTCAATAAAATTAACTCTTTGAGAAGACCGCCTCCATATGCCAATCAGATTTCCCAGAAATACAGTAGACTTAGTTCCATCCTATGCAATGCATACCGCCCACATTTCTCGAGGACACAACTCCTCTAGAAGACTCCTCAAGTTAATAGCTACAAACAGGTATAATGCAATGGATCTATAACATAGGATGCCCTTTCTATAATGTAGTTGGATGATACCAGGAATAATATAGAATGAATCTAATTTCCATTGCTGCATAATAAACTTAAGAGTAAGAAGATACACAAGTGGAGGTGGTAATAATGTGTTTTAGCAGACATAAAAGGTAGAGAAGACCTTGCTCAAGGGAACTCGAGTCTTCCATCCTGTTCTCATCACACTCATCAGTCCTAGCAAGATAGAAATACACTTGAATTTTAAGTCAATTCATAGTTTAAGCAAACAATACGCCACTTAGAGACTGTCATTAAAACCGAAATGCATCATAAATATTCCAATAACAGTTTAAGGAATAAAATATTCCGTGTCAAACAGATGAAAGGTATAGGTTACATATTATAACATCTAATGCATGCGAGTATGGGAGCATTAACTGCAGAAAAAAATGTGTATGTGACAGCACTCAGTGAAATACGGGAATCATATTGTCAGACAATGATAAGCAACGATATAAAAGCATCGCTTTAGAAGAAATTCAAGGTGAATCCGTTATTTTGTACCAAATATTAAAAATAAACTGTTTTGCGTTCTGACATTACATCTTAACAATATCTTAACAATCATTCATTAACGCCCAGACGCCTGCTGTAGAGGCACATTCATCACATGCTCAGGAGAGGGGTAGAAGGCGACAAATCACATGCGCCGGTGTGTGACATCTAAACCTGATTGGCATCCTACACTCATGGGGATGCATTAAGCCTGATACTGTTTCACAGCTGAAGTTGCCATTGACGGAATCTTAGGTGTAACAAAGGACCGCCATGCCACAATTGCATGGTGAAAGATGAAAATGATAGTTCGTGCAAGAATAGCACGACTGCTATTCTTGCACGAACGTTGGAAACAAGGTCGGAATTCTTGAGATTGTTGCAATTTGTAATTTTTTCCCTCATAGGGATACTGTTAGGTTGTGCGCCCGGAACCTGTAGTTCTATGGGTTTCCAGGAGCAAACTTACGCAAGTGTTGGATGTTTGAGCTGACTGGGTGTGGAGTTCTCCAGCCAGCCAATCACCAATGGTCTGCTGCATATAAATACAAGTTCGTCTGGCTAGGGTGCTGGTTTTCTCAGTTCCCTAACAATATCCTTGCGTTTGCACTCATGCAAGTTTGGTTAGGTGTAGAGATGAGCGAGCGTACTCGGCCACGCCCCTTTTTCGCCCAAGCGCTGCGATTTTCAAGTACTTCTGTACTCGGACGAAAAGATTCGGGGGGCGCCGTGGGTGAGTGGGGGGTTGCAGTGGGGAGTGGGGGGGGAGAGGGAGAGGGCTCCCCCCTGTTCCCCGCTGCTACTCCCCGCTCCGCCACGCCTCCCCCCGCCCCCCGAATCTTTTCACCCGAGTACGGAAGTACTCGAAAATCGCAGTGCTCGATCAAGTAATTACTTGAAACGAGTACGTTCGCTCATCTCTAGTTAGGTGTGAACAGCGTCATGTTCTGTGTGTCTGTACAGGTGGCAGGGCATGTAGTGTGATCAGTCCTGTTCAGTGTGGTATACATTCCATTGTGTGTTGGTGTGAACTGTGTCTTGCTCTGGTTGGATCGTCTTCCATTTAGGGCGAGCCAGGTCATTAGGTTCCAGCGTGGGGCAGTCCCTATTGGGACGATCGCCCTGCTTGCAGGGAGGATTCATAGGGTAAGTTGCCATGTGAGAGAAGGGACCCATGAGACAAAGAGGAGCGTTGACTCGGCCTTGTGGGCTTAAGTATATTGGCCAAGATACGAACCAATACCTCATATGTACTGTAGCAATTCCATCTGTATGCATGCAGGTATGTTAGGGGAGTGTTTTGGCTGTTTGTCAGTGGTTCGGTAAGGTATATATATATATATATATATATATATATACTCATTGTCAAAAAAGCAAGCATTCAGAAGAAGTTGTCAGAATGGAATGAAACTTTCTCTGTGCGATTGTACCGTTGATATAAGTGATTACAATATCAGAGCAAAACGATAATTAATGTAGATAACTGAACACTTGAAGGGAAGCCTTAGTACCCTGTTGAGTCGCCTCTAGCCTGGATACAAAATGTCATACAGGCGGGTATGGAGGCATATAGGTTCAGTCCACATTTGCTGTAACTGAGACTCTAGATTGTGCAAATTTGTAGACTGTTGAAGCTGGGGTCCCAGATGGTCCCATACATGTTCCACTAATGATAAATCTGGCAACCGGGCAGGCCTGGAAATGGTTCTGACAGACACAGGGACCTGTAATGATGGTGGACTATTAATCAATTGGAGATGCTTGTGCTTGTCGGATGATCAGACAATCCTATCTACTGCTAGTCTGCAGAGGGCGTCCTTAGCCAAGCCGTCTTGTGTGTGTGCCCTCACTCACCCACTGGTCCCAACATCCCCAAACAGTCTGGTCAGAATGGCCCAGGTAGCAGGTAATTCATTAATACAAACATCCAGGTTCTTGCATTTCAATAATGTGCCCCCTCTCAAAATCGGTGACTGGGCGAAGACTCTTCTCCGTGTTGTAGAGGAGTCTAGTGGTCAACAAGCTCTACACAAGCGGATGAAGAGGTCACTACACACAAGGAGCTTCTGAGAGCCTCTTAATAGGCCAAGGGGGGAACCAGTTTTAGGGCTTCAATTGGCAAATATACTGAAACCTTTTTTTTCCTAACACAAAACTATGACTATAGGGTATGACTATAGGGTATGACTATAGGGTATGACTATAGGGTATGACTGCAGTAATGTTGGCTGGACACTAACTGGCAGGATTTGACTTTACCTAAAGCAGTCACCTTTGCTGTTTATTTAATCTGTGTCCCAATACTCAGATCTTTCCAGAATTTACAGTACAGCTGAAAACTGCTGAAGACTACTGTCACTACAAAGGGATGTTTTTCCCTGTACCTGGGGCTCCTATGTATGCCCTTGTTACAGTAGAAAAGTGTGAAATTTAAAAAACAAATCACGTGAATGACCCCGTGAGGTCTTATATTTTTTATGGGGGACATAAAAAGTTACAAAAAAAAGTTTAAAAAATAGCAGAATACAATAAAACAAAATATAAAAAAGAATACAACCCACTGCCGACACCAACCTGAACCATTGGAATATGTCCCCTGAAATACACAAATTGACTAGACTACACAAATTGTATAGCAAAACATCTGAAACAAAATGAGGAACCCATTCCTTTATTCTAGCATAGCTATACTAATTTTACACGTAAACAACCATAAATTGAAAAAAACATTTTTTTTAGCTTTTTTTGTAACAATAATTTTTATTAAATTTTAACATTTTGACAAGAAAGTTTATCTGATACAACATTGTGTGATTGCAATATAATCAAATAGTATACCAAATTAGGTCAATGACAATTCCATATATGTTGTTCTGAATGATAAGAACTCTAAGTTTATGCATGAACTTCTACATCCAAGAAATCACTAATTCAAAGATGGCCTGGCTAGGGCCAACCTACTTAAGGATGAAGAGGAAGGGAGAGGGAGGGAGGGTGTATGGAGGAAGGGGGGGGGGGTCCTATCTCATGGGGTCAGTGTCCGGAGGAGGAGTACAGGAGTGTTTATAAATGGTGTTTGGGAGCCACTATTTTAGGAAGGAAGGGTGTAGTTTATCCATGGGGTCCAAATTTTCAGAAACCCTTTATGTCTATCTTCGACTATTGATGTTAATTTTTCATTTTATTTTTTTTTAGCTTTTTATGCCTAAGAAATGGAAATAAAATTCAGTGAAAAAAGGTATAAAAAATAGCTCTACATCCCAGGAATAAAAATGCAGCAAAAATAATTTTGGTAACTGAATAAAAAAAAAATAGGACCGTAAAACCACCATGTGAGAAAAATCCCTAAAAAGTATCTGGTCCTCATGGACCAAACCACCCTGGTCCTTAAAGGGGATGTCTCGCGAAATCAAGTGGGGTTATACACTTCTGTATGGCCATATTAATGCACTTTGTAATGTACATTGTGCATTAAATATGAGCCATACAGAAGTTATTCACTTACCTGCTCCGTTGCTAGCGTCCTCGTCTCCATGGTTCCGTCTAAATTCGCTGGCAGCTTGCTGTTTTAGACGCGCTTGCGCAGTCCGGTCTTCTCCTTTCAGCACGAGCCGCTTCAGTGTGCTCCCCGCTACAGCTCTTCTGCGCATGCGCAGACGAGCTGTCACTGCTCGGGAGCGCGCTGGAGCGGCCATTCTGTACCATCCTCTGTTAGAGGAAGGTGCAGAAACTGGAGCTGCCCAGCCGAGAAGCCGCCCAGCTGTCCCGAGAAGCCGCCCAGGTAAGTGATGGGTCGGGGGTGATGTTCACTAACAGGTGAAGGCCCCGGAGCCCAGCGCTAGGCTCCGGAGCCCAGCGCTAGGCCCCGGGGCCCAGCGCTGGGCTCCAGAACCTAGCGCTGGGCTCCGGAACCTAGCGCTGGGCTCCGGAACCTAGCGCTGGGCCGAGGGGCCTTCGTCTGTTGTCAGGGTCTAGCGCTGGGGAGCCGGGAGGTAGCGCTGGGGAGCCGGGGGGTAGCGCTGGGGAGCCGGGGCGTAGCGCTAGGGAGCCGGGGGCTAGCGCCGGTTACCTGCTGCCTGGCGGTGGGTGGCTGGTCGGCGGCGTTCAATCCAGGGGTCCGGTCGGCGGCTGCGGGGCGTCTGGTTGTCAGGGAGACACAGCTGGTAGCGTCTCGGGAGCGCGCACGTCGGGCTGCAGCAAGCAAAGGGAAAAGAGCTGGCGGCCATCTTGGGGAAACTTTTATAAGTTGCTGAAACGCTGGAACTGTAAGTAGAAACCAGCTAGAAAAGTCGTTTACATGGGTGATTGGTAATGTATGCTTAATTAGGGGGACTGGGCAAAAAAAAAATTCACTGCTTCCTCGAGACATCTCCTTTAAGGGGTCAAAAGAATGAATGAGTCTCCCTTTAAAAATCCTCTTTGCTGCCCATTACAGCGCTATCTCCTGGAATCAGACTGTACTTGATGATACACCTTCTCCACAAGGAAGCCGCTTCCTACTTTGTAGCGGTGGACCATTTGTTTTAGAGCGATCCTGTGTCACCGCGAACTGCAGAGCTTTTAAATCTACTCTCTTGCGAAAGCAGAAGGCTAAACTTTCAAGTTTAAATTTCAAGATGTAAGGCAAGAAAGCAGTACAGTTCTTCCCACCTGACAGGAATTTCCAAGGAACATAATTTTACCAGCTGCCGTACTTTGATTTAGTTGAAAAGAAAACCAGTGTTGAAAGAAAATAGAAAGTGCTAATGGCATAATGAGCATTAGAGTATTGCTAGATTTCTAATGTGCAAATAAATAAACACTTCAATGGCTTGTAAATGCCCCAGGGCAGAAAGAACATCTGAGATCTGAGAGCAGCTGAGAGGACATTAAACATTTCATTTGCATGTGTGGTTGGGAGAAAGGCGGTAATATATTATGACATCATAGGGTAACACAATAGCAAATTCTGCAATTCTTCATTTGTTCTTGAGGGAGAGTATACATTTTTAAGATGTGACCACAGAACTTTATATACTACATAAAACGTACACAAGGGTATCTGACGCTTATATAAGAGGTATAGAAAATGTTCACATCTTGATTTAAAACTTCCCCATATAATAGCAGCGCATTACAATTCTTTCAATGTATCCATTACAGCAGTATCCATCTACCCTGTTTCCCTGAAAATAAGACATACCCTGAAAATAAGACATAGCATGATTTTTCCTGAATTTTTGAGGATGCAAAATGATTTTTCAGGCTTTTTGAGGATGATTGAAATATAAGCCCTACTCCAAAATTAAGCCCTGCTCACAGTTAATTAAAAAAGTCAATTTAAATAGTGTCCAGGCAGCTATACATGTAAAAACGTTAAACCTTTTTGAACAAAAATTAATATGACACTGTCTTATTTTCGGGGAAACACGGTAATATTCATTTGTTTTGTTATTCTATAGTTATTTACTAGACTGCATTTATATGTTGTTATCTTATACCACAAATCTGTATACACACTATGGTTTATTTACTCACATATGTGAGTCCCTATACCCAGTGAGACTCACTATACCATATTCCTAGCGCAGTACGGCCTACTTCATAGGAAACCAATTGACCTCCGAGTGTGTTTTTTGGAGTGAGGAAGGAGGGTCCAAAGGAAATCCTGTAATCACAGCGAAAACATGTCTCACCCGAGCTAACCACTATATTATTCATACATAAAGCTGTCATGTTCCCAGATGCCGTACAAAGAAAGTTGCCAAAGAACAGTTCTACAGTGTCTCAAAGCCATGACACTAACCACAAAGCCACAGCGGCACAAACATGAGATGTTTTGGGCTAATTCCTCCATAGACAAAAGCAATTTGAGGGTTGTCTCATCAAGACAATCCCTACCCTAATCCCGCTGAATGTAGGTCATGACTTCTTCCATTCACTGATTTTAAGCAGAGCTCATAACCCTTTCCAATCCACTGTCTGACCTCTTAAGACATTATGATTTAAGGCTGTACAGCTCCAATTTTGGAAGACATCCGTCTGGGTTCTCTTACTGTATATTGCCAGCCTCTCTGCTGTCGAAGCCTATCCAATGTGTCACCTCATGCAGTACTGGCTTTAGCCAGCAGATAGCGCTGTTGTATAACGGCAGAAAAAGAGTAAGCCCCCTAGAAAAGCCAGGATACAAATTGGATTGGAAAGGGTTAAATTGGTAAAGATGATCACAATTAAACTATCCCTATTCAGAGATATCTAGAGAGACATCTTACTGGTAGTAATTGAAGCACACTTGGTTATAATACTATCCAAGACATGCAGAAGTGATCCATGTGGAAAAAAAATAGTTACTACTGCTTTAGGACAGTTAGATATAGCGCAGTCAACAGTTCTGAAATGCTAAAGACCGTGTTACATTTTTTCCCATAGAAGATCAAAACCTACAAGTACTCCTTCCTGGAATCCCAGGAGTGTGACTGATATTTGCACTGGAATTCCTTGGTTGAATAGAGCTGGGCAGTCCCTAGAGTTCGTATTACATGCCTCCCAAAGCCACATTGAACAATGCTGGCGAAATTTGGAACTATTTTTTTTTTCACATGGATCACTTTCGCATGTCCTGGATAGTATTATTACCAAGTTTGGTTCAGTTATGCCCAGTAAGTGTCTCTTTAGACATATAGCACCAAGGGGAAAATCTGGCTCAGCCAATAGTAGAACAAGAAATTTAGAAAGTACTTTTTATTACAAAAATATTAAAAATATGGAGCATTGTGACATTGACCCCAGCCACATGTTTTTAATATTTTTGGAATAAAAGGTACTTTTTAAATATCTGGTTCTGCCATTCGCTGAATGGATTTTCCCCTTTTAGCTACTGGTCTACATGTGGTTGGTCAAATACTTATATGCTCTTTCTTTTTTTATCAAAGTAGTTGATGGGCTGGAACAGAGGCGTAAGTTGAAGCTCC
The DNA here is from genome assembly GCF_035609145.1 of Eleutherodactylus coqui. Lineage (NCBI taxonomy): Eukaryota > Metazoa > Chordata > Amphibia > Anura > Eleutherodactylidae > Eleutherodactylus > Eleutherodactylus coqui. The sequence continues at coordinate 22,306,002 of NC_089847.1, read as the reverse complement.
CGGGCCCCGATGCAAAACCTGGAACGGGGCCCCCAACTATAATGCTTTATTCATAGTACTGGGCTCCCTATATGGAGAAGAGAGGTCTTATGGGCCCCCCAAGGCTCCTGGGCCTGGGTGCAACCGCATCCCCTGCATCCTGTATAGTTACGCCCCTGGGCTGGAATTACTTTAGTAATTTGTATCTCTAGACATCTCTGGATAGGGATACTTTAATTACACTGTACAATCCCTGTATTACTAACAGCTGGCATGTGACATCTTCTGATCAGTAATGATAATCATATAATAAGGGAGATAAACCTAATTCAATTGTCGGGGGTCTCAAACACTATGGCATGAGCCCCAACGTAGGTTTCGATGTATATGCCTTTGTCTGGGGGGGTGGGGGCATAGTGTTAACCTAATTTAATTTATATGAATCCTAACTAGAGATGAGCGAGCATACTCGCTTAGGACAATTACTCAAGCGAGCATTGCCCTTAGCGAGTACCTGCCCGCTCGGAAGAAAAAATTCGGGTGCCTGCGGGGGGCAGGGAGTGGCAGGGGAGAGCAGGAACGGAGGGGATATCTCTCTCTCCCTCTCTCCCCCCTGCTTCCACCTGCTCACTCCCGCAACTCACCACTCACCCGCGCCGGCACCCGAATCTTTTCTTCCGAGCGAGCAGGTACTCGCTAAGGACAATACTCGCTTGAGTAATTGTCCTTAGCGAGTATGCTCGCTCATCTCTAACCCTGACCAATGAAATAACAGAAGCACAGCTACAATTGCTTATTTACTGGGACCAGTGCGTAATGCGGGCGCATGTGTCAGAGCATAGACATGCTCCGAAATCTATGTTGGGGCTGATGCCATGGTGTGAGGTAATCCTCACAACTGAGTTCTCCCTTAGACTTTTGCACGTGCATTTATACTATTTTTTATATACCGTATGTCTCTCTCATTAATATTCCACGTATGACTTCTTCTAGGTAATATATTGATGTATCCGTCTTGGGATTCTTTCTCCGTGCTCAGTGTTTTTCCTATGGCGACTCATTTTTTTTTTCCAAAGATATTTTTTTTTAACATGTTTACAATAAAATATGGTTTTTATGGGACATTTTTGTGCACATTTTTTAGTTTCAATGGTTTTTATTGAGAGTTTTCGTGCCCCTTTTTAGTTGCTGGTTTATATATACTTTCTGTTTATGCTTTTGTGTGTGTTCCACGCAAACAAGTTGACATGCACTTGTAATTCGCAGCACAACTCTGCTTGTCCCGCTCTCCTGGAAAACATTAGATATGCCTGTGGAAGCACTCTGCCCAGCTGTTCATTAGAAGCGCATTAGTCTATAAGCTCCACCAGCAGAATGGCTGGTTCACTTTGCTCTGTTTGATGTACTTGAAAGGTTGGTGAATTTATGGCAGGATAACACACAGTGCAGCACCTATTTATGAGTTCATCATTTGCCCCAAACCCCCTGAAAGTGCCTTAGGTTAGCGTGTGATCAGAAGTCACTCTTTCGCCGCAGTGCTGAGCATAGAAAACTTAAAAGCATTAATAAAACTATGACTTATAAATTACTTCATCTTAGTCACCTTTTTGAAAATGGGGTGAGAGAGGCCAGAGTAAATTTATTTTTTAAGTGGTTTCAGAGATTTGATAGGGTCAAGTTTGAAACATTGCACTCTGTAAATCTTCTCATGCGTGTCTAATTGATGTTACGGCATCATAACATTTACCACCTATTGATTTCAGGTTCCCATTTAGGGTTTGTTTGTAAGAAAATAAGATAAGAAATAAAAAAAATATATAAATTAGAAAGAAAATAATAAAATAAATGACACGATGCCCAAAAGGACAACTCCTTGGCTTGGTGAAGGTATGGATGTATATTTAATTCTGCTACAACTTGAAGGTTATTATGGGAGAAGAGAATTAGAACATTCTGACTTCCTCCAGATCAGCAACAATGGGAAGGAAAATATAGATCAGAGGTCTCCAACCTTTTGGATTTTGTGAGCCAAAGCCAACTTAGTGAGATGGCCGGGTGCCACGTTCAAATAAAAATGTTAAAGCGTTAAAGGTGGAGGAACACAAAATGATAAAATTTCAATTAGCAGACTGACATTTCAGCTTGAAATTTGAAACACTGATATTATAGCATTAAATTAACGCTGTTCTGGGTTTAGAGTATCTGTAAAATGGCTGATGTGAATGTAACGGTCTAGCCAGTGTATAAGGCCGTAACTCAAGGCTACGATGGTCTGCTGCCCAGCAGGTGTTCATGAGCCGCATACCACCGGTTGGGGAACAGTGGTATAGAGCAACCTGAAGTAGCTGGGACATATATATACAGCTTAGAGACTACGAATGATAAATAATGATAAATCTCACCATTATACTTTTATTCCAAAACTAGCTAATTAAATTCATTCTGTATCTATCTATCTATCTATCTATCTATCTATCTATCTATCTATCTATCCCATATCTATCTATCTATCTATCTATCTATCCCATATCTATCTATCTATCTATCTCATATCTATCTATCTATCCCATATCTATCTATCTATCTATCTATCTATCTATCTATCTATCTATCTCATATCTATCTATCTATCTATCTATCCCATATCTATCTATCTATCTATCTATCTATCTATCTATCATATATCTATCTATCTCCTATCTATCTATCTATCTATCTATCTATCTATCTATCTATCTATCTATCTATCTATCCTATATCATATCTATCTATCTATCTAGCTCATATCTATCTATCTAGCTCATATCTATCTATCTAGCTCATATCTATCCATCTATCTATCTATCTATCTATCTATCTATCCTATATCATATCTATCTATCTATCTAACTATCTATCCTATATCATATCTATCTATCTATCTATCTATCTATCTATCTATCTATCCTATATCATATCTATCTATCTATCTATCTATCTATCTATCTATCTATCTATCTATCTATCTATCCTATATCATATCATATCTATCTATCTATCTATCTATCCTATATCATATCTATCTATCTATCTATCTATCTATCTATCTATCTATCCTATATCATATCTATCTATCTATCTATCTATCTATCTATCTATCTATCTATCCTATATCATATCTATCTATCTATCTAGCTCATATCTATCTATCTAGCTCATATCTATCCATCTATCTATCTATCTATCTATCTATCCTATATCATATCTATCTATCTATCTAACTATCTATCCTATATCATATCTATCTATCTATCTATCTATCTATCTATCTATCTATCTATCTATCTATCTATCTATCTATCTATCCTATATCATATCTATCTATCTATCTATCTATCTATCTATCTATCTATCTATCTATCTATCTATCTATCTATCCTATATCATATCATATCTATCTATCTATCTATCTATCTATCTATCTATCCTATATCATATCTATCTATCTATCTATCTATCTATCTATCTATCTATCTATCTATCTATCTATCTATCACCTGGTGTGCCGGCAAATGACCCCGAATTCAGCTCCAATGAATAGTTCAAAGAAATATCTGCAGCATTCCTAAAGTACATGCAGAAATACTTTATTTCATCCACCCAGAAACGTCGCTCTGGGTGAATAAAATAAATTATTTTTACCTTTAACTTGGGAGTAGGGATAGACAATTTGGCCAAAAATGAAAATCTTGATTTTTTTTTCATTCTCTTGATTTTCAATTTAAATCTCGATTTACTTCTTTTTTTTTATTACTGGCAGCTAAAAATACAAAGACCCCATTGTTTCTTTTTATATAAGGGACTCACATTTGTTAATATATACTTATCAGAATTGAATGGGACAATCCTGATAATCAGCCCTTATCAAGGAACCAATGTGATTCTCTTATGTAAAAGAATGGGGTATGAACTTCAGTTATATAAACATGAAGGATGGGGTTCCACACCCGAGTCATACCAGCCTTTCATGTACTATGCACGCATCCCATCATAGCGTCCACATAGTACTTCTCTCCACAGTAGTCATAACAGTACCGCTCCCCAGCATGTTGCACACCCCAATTCCCCCAGCCCAATATTAACCCCGTCCACAGGGGATAAGGTTAATCTCAATTTCATGATTCTAACAAAAATTGAAATAGTACCCCAGCAAAATGGCGATTAATTGAATTAATTTGATTAATTGCTTAGCCTTAGAACTCATTGACACAGGCATATGCGTACAACTCTGCGAGTCTCCTGCAGCGTTGTACGCATTACAGCCTATACTCTCGGAGACCGAGTATGGGCTGCAATTGTCACTGCACATGCCCGGGAATCTGATGTCACGGACATGCGCAGTGTGATTTACGTAATTTTTTTTTCAAATTCTCCGTTCTGTTCAGAATGGGGATGCATATCAAAACGCTGCCCATATGTAATGCCTGCGTATAGGCTGTGTTTCTTATGTAGTCCATTCAAAAGCTGCGCATGATATGCGAAGAAATAGAGCATGCTGCGATTTATTTCTCCTGCGTATTAGCATGCAGTTCCAATGCCGATGTGAATGGAAGAATGAAAGTCCATTGACTTTCATTGCCTCATCGTGTGTTATGCTCATTAAATATGTTGTCAAAATAGCGGTGATAATACGCCCGTGTGAATGAGCCCTTACTTGGGGGTGTTTGCAGATTTTTTGGGGGACTCTATCTTTTTGAGGCAGTCCATACTCATTCTATGGGGTATGTGGAGAGTCCTGGTCAATCTATCTATTTTTGATACCTATCAATTAGTGATGAGCAAGCATTGCCCTTAGCGAGTACCTGCCCGCTCGAGAGAAAAGGTTCGGGTGGGGAGTGGCGGGGGAGAGCAGGGAGGAACAGAGGGGAGATCTCTCTCTCCCTCTCTCCCCCCCCCCCCCCCCGGCTCCCTCCTGCTGACTGCCGCTACTCACCGCTCATCCGCGCCGGCACCCGAACATTTTCTCTCAAGCGGGCAGGTACTCGCTAAGGCAAATGCTCGCTCATCTCTACTATCAATCCATGTGAATATGCAAAGGAAGCAAACATTCTAGATTTTGGTAATACACCAACATTACCTGAAAATAGGGAGTTGGAAAAGCCCTAAAAAGTTGACTTAACAATAAAATGCATTTAGGTAAATTTGTATGATGCCTCGAACATCCCAATAAAGTTATGCGAAGGATGAAAATCTCAGCCGTGAAACCCATTGTATTGTATATTTGTGACTTCTGGACTTGAGTCTCTTTACTAGGAGCGCACGGACAGGAATACAATATTGTAAAATACATTTGGGATACGCTTGGCTCGGTGATGTCACAGCACGGACGTTAAAGCCAGCAGGGATCCTGAGTGCCCCAAACAAGATTATTTAAACACCGTCCTGTTATTTCATCTTCTGGGAAAGCCGATGCTTGTACTCACATGTGTTCCTGTTGATGGCCATTGATTTTTTTTTTCATTTAAAATAGAAAACTGCAGAAATCATTCAAAGACAGCAAGCAAAGCGAGAATCACACAATTCCGAGGAGATTCATGGTCTTCAGTTCATTTCCCAAAGACAAAACATGCAGAGCGCATTACACAAGTATTGATAACGACTTCATGCGAGTGTCGCCGGTTACCGCATTTATAAATGCTAAGAGCCTTTCTGTTGTATCGATAGACTTTCTGCAGCTCAGAATTTCCGCTTGTGGATTATTGCAGCGACATGATATTAAATGGGTGCATGCTACATCGTATCTGCTATAATCTGCTGAAAAAATAACCAAGTGGAGATTAATTAAAGATCTATGCAAATTAATTTTTACATGATACTGTACATGGTATAGTGATTAACACTCCACTAAGTTATTATTTATTGGATTAGAGTCTAAAATGATTTCTCTAGTAAATATTATTGAAACTATGCAGAGGGGTATATCCTTAAAGCAGGGGAGTAAATAAAGGCTCAGGGGCCCAGGTGCAAGAGTTTAGCCGCATCCCCCCGTCACCCCCACTCTATCTGTACCCATATGCAGAGGCGTAACTTGAAGAATCAGGGGCTCAAATGCAAAATCTGTAACAAGCCCCCCAACTATAATGCTTTATTCATAGTACTGGGCTCAGTATATGGAGTAGAGAGGCCTTATGGGCCCCCTAAGGGTCCTGGGCCGAAGTACAAACACATCCCCTATAGTTACGCCCCTGCTTTAAAGGGTTTTCCGAGTTAATAATGTTATGTCTTAAACAGCTAGCAATAGTGGAAAATAATAAATGAACAAATACTCACCCACTTTGGACCCTGCCACTAGAGATGAGCGAGCGTACTCGCTAAGGCAAACTACTCGAGCGAGTAGTGCCTTATGCGAGTACCTGCCCGCTCGTCTCTAAAGATTCGGGTGCTGGCGGGGGGCGGGGAGCGGCGGGGGAGAGCGGGGAGGAACGGGGGGGGGGGGGGAGATCTCTCTCTCACTCTCTCCCCCCCGCTCCTCCCTGCTCACTCCCACAACTCACCGGTCTCCCCCGCCGGCACCCGAATCTTTAGAGACGAGCGGGCAGGTACTCGCATAAGGCACTACTCACTCGAGTAGTTTGCCTTAGCGAGTACACTTGCTCATCTCTACCTGCCACCCCACTACTGACACTCTCGTTCTCCCTGCTAGATCTGCTTACAAGTTACAGTCTGTGATGTTCCGAGCTGGTGAGTAAATGTTCTTTTATCCTTTTTCCCAACTGCCGGCTTTTTGAAACAAAAGAACATTAACCCAGAAAATCCCTTTAATGGGGTTCTTTGAAATTGTTCAAAATGGGACTGCTATTTTTTATTACGAACAGCGTCGCCATTGTCTATGGGCATTGTCTGGTATTGTAACTCAGGCCCATTTAAGTCAATAGGGCTGAGCAGCAAACCAAACATGGGGCATGTACAAGAGTGCTATTGTTTTGAAAAAAAAACACACATTTTTAAAGGGGTTGTCCCGCGGCAGCAAGTGGGTCTATACACTTCTGTATGGCCATAATAATGCACTTTGTAATGTACATTGTGCATTAATTATGAGCCATACAGAAGTTATAAAAAGTTTTTTACTTACCTGCTCCGTTGCTGGCGTCCTCGTCTCCATGGTGCCGACTAATTTTCGCCCTCCGATGGCCAAATTAGCCGCGCTTGCGCAGTCCGGGTCTTCTGCTTTCTTCTATGGAGCCTTTCGTGCAGGATGCCGGCTCCGTGTAGCTCCGCCCCGTCACGTGCCGATTCCAGCCAATCAGGAGGCTGGAATCGGCAATGGACCGCACAGAAGAGCTGCGGTCCACGGAGACAGAGGATCCCAGCGGCCATCTTCAGCGGTAAGTATTGAAGTCACCGGAGCGCGGGGATTAAGGTAAGCGCTCCGGTAAGCTTTCTTTACCTCCCTGCATCGGGGTTGTCTCGCGCCGACCGGGGGGGGGGGTTGAAAAAAAAAAAAACCCGTTTCGGCGCGGGACAACCCCTTTAAAGGAGTTTACCAGCATTAAAAATGCCCCAGGTCAGGGAATAGTATAAAAAAATAAAATAGCCATTACTCATCCGCCCCCATGGTCTCCAATCCAGTGCTGTCAATCAGGTCCCCTCATCTCTCTCTGGTCCTTGCTGACACAGCAAACAATGATATCGCACTTATTGCTCATGTGACTGTTGTAGCCAACCACTGGCCTCAGCAGTCATGGGTGCAATTGGCTGCAAAGGTCATGTGAGCAATCAACATGATGTCATTCGTATAAATGTATAAGAGTTTCCAATGACTTCCAATGATTTTAACGCGCTCCGATAACTTTCTGTGTCCCAATTTGTTTACCCTTTTAATTGCTTTAGAATGGCTATTGTTATGTCTTTTGAGCGATAATCGCTGTGTCCATTTAAGCGCAAGGTGATCCGAGCAAGGGATGCAGAAAATAAGCGGGTGGGTGCTTGTCTCCTGCATCCAGCTGTTCCCCCGCTCAGAGTGCCCGGCTGTTATATAGCCGAGCACTCCGAGCGGGGAATGCAGAAGACAAGTGGAGGGGTGTTTGTCTTCCCATCCAGCTGTGTTCTGCTTGGAGCACCTGGATGTTATACAGCCGAGCGCTCTGAGCAGGATATGAAGAACGCAGCTGGACAGCTGTGTTCTTCATACCCAGCCTGTGTTCAAGGAGCGAGATATAGCTGAAATAATAGTATCAGCTGTGTGAATCCCTGATAAGGCTCATCGCTGTCTGTCAGCATTCTGAAAGACAACGATGAGCGATGGTTTAACGAAAGCCGCACGATGTCAGTGCAGTTACACACAACGATTATCGCTCAAAAGACGGCTTTGAGCAAATTTTGAGTGATAATTGTTGTGTCTAAATGGGCCTTTAAAGAAAAAGAGTATTATTTTCCATATTTTCCTCTTCAATTATTCCAATTCATCATTTAGAAACAGTGAAACTAAAATAAATTCCCAGATAGGATCCGCCTTCTCTCCAGTGCTCGTGCATGGAAACACAAAAACTTTAAAGGAAGGGGAGGGGCTAGCCTTGCCTGTGATTGGGCATCAGCTTTCGCCATTGTTCTGCCTGCAATGGCAATCAAGCAAGCTAAATCCATCCTTTTTGGTTCTTCCCCTCATCCATTCTCTCAAAGATATAGAGAACCAGGAAGAAATGTACCTATTTTTGTTTGTTTCCAGCAGCCTGCAGAAAGTCTTGCAGGCCTTTCCTTCATCTTATTCATATTTTTAAGGTTTAGTGCCCCTTTAAGTTATATTAGAGAGTTAGAGAGCTTTCTCTGTTCTATGACATTAACTATATCAAGCCAGGGATAATGTTTCTCCTTGTGGAGAGATAAATGAGGGTGTAATATAGAAGCCCCAAAGAGCTCTCTCTCCCCCCCCCCCCCCCCCCCCACTCCCCTCTGCAAACCCCGCTCACCCCCGGCGCCCCCCAAATCTTTTCGTCTGAGTAGTCAGTTACTCGGAAAAAGCGGTGCTCGAGTGGAAAAAAAACCCCAAACCGAGTACGCTCGCTCATTTCTAATGCCCATCCCTTTAATATAAGTTCTGTAATATTTTCAAGTTGCAAAACCCGACTCCAACTTTTGAATAGCGAGCTTTTAAGAGAAGTATCCGTAGATCGCCTCTAAGTTAATATTTGTATTATAACTTCGGCTATGTTAGTGCTTAATAGTTACACAGATTACATTTTCTGTACAAGCTCTTAACTGAGAACACAAACACATATATTTCATTCAAACTATATTTTTAGAGAATTATTTTCCATAATAATGTACTAGAAGCAATCATGACTGACAAAGGGTTGTGAGAAATAAGCATGTCGTAGTCATACAATGAATCATTCTAAATTATGTAAAGGAAATTCATGGTTTATTGATGTCAAAGTACTTAATAACATATAACATAGGGGAAAATGCTAAAAATCTTATAAATGGGTTTTTTTTTTTATCAACGGCCTGCTTTCGTTTGTGGTTAATATTTTATTTAGACACACTCAGAGTAATGCAAAAAGGTGTCTCTGACATAAATGTTAGATCATCCGGCGGCTCATAAACAGGGTAATTGCCGGGTTCAAACTATGACAAGAACAGAGATAAAAAACAAAAAGATCACAATATATCAAAAAACAGATACATTGATTGTTTCCCCCCAAAATGAGGACATTTACCAATACATGGCATGTGGTAAAGAAGGGATATGTCTTACCTGTTGGATCTTTAACCCCTTAAGGACGTGGATATTTTTTTAAGTTTTAATTTTTTCATTTTAGATTTTTCCTCTCCATATTAAAAAAAATGGCTGAGCACTGTGACCAATCAGAGGCAGCTCTCAGCTGTCATTCAATAGCTGAGAGCTGCCTCTGATTGGTCACAGTGCTCAGCCAATCAGAGGCAGCATTCACCCATTCATGAATTCACGAATGGGTGAGTGAGTGCTGCCTCTGATTGGCTGAGGGCTGTGACCAATCAAAGGCAGCCCATTCAGCAGGTGGGGATTTTAAATCCCTTCCTGCTGAATACTACAGAAAGCTGTTCAGGAGAAGAGCCAGCTGGACACGGCTGATCTCCGGCAACTGCAAAAAGGTGAGTATATATATATATATTTATTTTTTACACTTTTTTTGGATGATTTGCAGGGAAGTGCTTATATTTAAAGCCCTTCCCCAAAAATTAGTACAGCACTTGTCGGCAGCCCATTGCTTTCAATGGAGCCGGCTGTATTGCCGGCTCCATTGAATTCAATGGGTGAACATCATTCTTCTCTGCCACAGCAGAGGATAGTGGGCAGTGCCCGTGTGACCGATCCTTTTGGGCTGATAAGCAGCGCTTTTTTCAGCCGTGACACTGGCTTCGGTCATGCGATTTTTTGTGTGCATCAGTTTTGCGCACAAAAAAATCGCATGAAAAAAACGCCCATGTGACTGGGACCGCGGCTCCCCTGCCGATATTCACTCAGCTGCGCTGCTAGCTGCGCTGATCCCGGCGCACATTGTGACATCAATGTGCAGCCAGGATCCTCCTCCCCTGACGTCTCCTCTTAGGTTCCGCGAGAGCAGGGGAGGAGGCATCCGGCAGCACACTGACGTCAGTGTACAACTTGGATCAGCACTGCTAGCAGCACCGAGCAGAAGAGCAGCAGCGCCTCCACAAGAAGGAGAGGGTAAGTATATTGGGCTCAGGGGGGGCACTATTACTAATGGGGCCACTGTGGGATGTCACTATTACCACTGGAGCCACTGTTGGATGTCACTATTACTACTGGGGCTCACTGTGGGGTGTCACTATTACTACTGGGGCCTGCTGTGGGATGTCACTTTTACTACTGGGGCCCGCTGTGGGGATCACTGCTACCGCTTGGGCTACCGTGGGGGTCATTATTACTGCTGGGGTATGTTTACACGTGGCGGAAATGACGCAGAATGTCCTCAGCAAAAATTTCTGTGGCACCTTCTGCAGCATTTCCGCATCCAAAAAGCAGTCAAAATCTGCTCACTGTCCTTTTTAGAATGATGGGGGTAAAACCATACATCGTGATAAGCCCCGCCCCCAGACATGTTGGCACTTTGCAATAAATTAGTGGGTTTTGGGTTGCAATTTGGGCACTTGGTCTCTAAAAGGTTTGCCATCACTGTTCTATTGGTACCATTTTGGAGTAAATATGTCTTTTTGATTGTTTTTTATTACATTTTTTCTTGGAGACGGGGTGACCAAAAAAAGCGCAATTCTGACATAATGTATTTTTTCTCTGATGCCGTTTGCGGTAAATAATATATTATGTTGATAGTTTGGACTTTTATGGATACAGTGATACCAAATATGCCTTTGGGTTGTTTATTTAGATTTTTTTTATTATACATATGCCAAAAGGGCTTTTTAAAAAACATTTATTACCTTTTTTTTTTTTTTTAATTATTAATAAACTTTTTTAAACTAATTTTTGCATTCATTCTTTTAGTTTACATAGGAGACAAGAACTTGTGATGGTTTGACCGCTCCTGCAGTAAGATGTAATGCCATAGCATTACATTATATCGGTGAACTGACAGGCAATGTATAAAGCCGCATTGACAGGTAATCTGCAATGGTAGCCCTGTGGGTTTTCAGAAGGCCCTCGGCTGCCATGGCAACTGAATGGCATCCTGCGATCTCATTGGGACCTATGAACTCTGATCAGGATGTTTAAATGAATTTACACTGGCATTTAAAAGGTTAAAAGCCATGATAAGTGGGATTGCTAATTGCAGTTGTTTCAGGCAAATGTCAGTTGTAAGAAACAGCCAGCACCCACGTTGTATGGGGCGGGATCGGCTCCCGATTCCCCTCGATACAAACCCTTAACCTCCATGACATAACTGTACATCCTGGAGCATTAAGGCATAGTCTACTTTACACTACCCTTTGTCACATGCCCTATTAAGTCATATTGAGCAAACAGAGAGGGATGCCTACTTGGGACTCCTTACATTAGCTAAAGATGTGGAGGACTATACCCATTTAATGGAAATAAACCATGCCCATTGATTTCAATAGGCACAATGTAGTATTCGACAAATCAAGCACGAACATTGTGGTTTCTCTATCAATTCAGTGCTGACTGAGTAGTAAGAGCGCAATTTTTAAGTAAGAGCGGTTTTCCGAACAAAAAAAGCTCTTTAAAGAATATCTATCTTTTCAGGTGACTGTATCTGTAATTATCTGTCTTCCCTGAGTTGGTCGGTGTAGACTGCTACTATGATGTCTCCATTAAAAGCACACATAGGAGAGCAGAATATTTTTATGTAACAGAATCATAGAGGACATTATACAGCAGTACAGAGCCATGTAGATGTGATTTACATAGCTGTGAAACAGTAAATCACTTACTATTTCCTGCAGCAGCATGCCTGTATGAGTATCTCAGCATGGGACAGCACCCACCCCCACTTTAAGTTTGCAGTCAGGGTGTCTCTGTTACGATTGACGGTTGTCATTTGAGAGCAGGGAGTGGACAGCAAAACAGAAAGAAGAGACCCCTAGTGGCCAGCAATTTAGATCAATTTTTTGGCACAAAAAGAACATTTTAGGTCAAGTGACTTGAGCTTTTGCTAGTTATCACAACCATACATTTGTTAAAAAGTTAGTAAAAATGTAAGCCCTTTAAAAGAGTTTTCTAATAACACCTGCGAGGACTCGAACCTGCGACCTTGCGTGCTCCAGGTGATGCTTCTGCTGATTGTGATATTCAGCATGCTGGATAGATCCCCTGATTCCTAGTACCTTGTTCCTCATCCCTTGTCCCCTGTTCCATGTTCATGGCTCCGTGTTTCCCTGTCTAGGTCCACCTGCATTTTGTACCTTCCCTAATTAGCTCCCTGTCCTTTCTATCCTTGAGTGTTTATTGTGCTTAGCAGCCTTTAACCAAGCTTTTCCTCTTTGTTGCCTGCAATAAGAAAATTGACCTCTGTGTATTGACCCCTGGCTTGTCTCCTGACCACATCTCTGCTTAACCCTCAGTGCTGCACTGACATCTCCGTGTATTGACCCTTGGCTTGTCTCCTGATCCCGTCTCTGCTTAACCCTCTGTGCTGCATCGACACATATCCGTGTACCAACCCTGGCTTGCCTGACCTCGTTGCCCGGCCTCGTTGGCTGCGCAAATCAATCCAACCTAGTGCCTGAAATGCTACAGCACTCTTTGATGGTCTATCCTTAGGTCATCAATGTGTGATCAATGATGGTCACTAATCTGAAAAACAAACGGGCCATCAACCCTGCTGGACACACACCAATCACCCACCCTAATGATATGCTTGACAAAGACTACAGACGGGGTCGAAACGTTGCTGGCTGATCATTGTGTGGAGATACAATAAAGCATGCATCCTTGATGCAGAAGATTTTACTTGGAGAATCCTGTGTGCTGCTCTCTCTCTTTATCATTTACACCCTAATGATATGTCATCTACATGAATTCAAGAACACTCTTAAAAAGTAAAAGCTCATTTTTGAACATTGGTTGTTATAAAGAAGAGAACTCCTTATTCTGTCATTTTTTTTGAGAAACACAACTCAGAGTCCTACTTTATCAAATTTCCAGTTCTAAAGACCTCCAGACACAGTTAGGCCGCCTGCAGACGGGCGGAAATCCCGCGGCAGTATTTCCCGTGGGATTTCCACCACTGAAAGTCTGCATAGGAGTGCATTACAATACGCACTCCTATGCAGACGGCCGCGGTTTGGCCGCGCGAAATGTCGCGCGGCAAACAAACTGCGGCATGTCCTATTTTTGTGCGGGGCTCGCACCCACCCGGCCGCCGGCTCCGGTCTGCGCATGCGCCGGCTGCCCGGCAGCCGGCACATGAAAGAGCCGGGGCCGCCAGGCGCGGGTGAGTATGCGCTCGTCACTGCAGGCTCTCGGGTCGGGCCCCCAGCGAGAATTCTCGCCGCCGGATCCGACCCGCTCGTCTGCAGGCGGCCTTATGCAGAGAACCAAGCTTAAAGTTGGCCATAGACACAGGGGTATGGCCACAATATGATGCGCTTTCCATTTTTTTAAAATCAGGAAATAATTTTACTTGATACAATTAACCTTTCAGTTGTGCAAATTGCGGGAAATATCCTCTTTGTTACTAACTGGTATTTTTCCCAGACAGTGATGTCCCGCAATTTTTGATGGCTCGGTGTAGTGGCCAGCTGCAACATTACAGTAAGCATGATTTTAAGAATTCTTCTTGTGGTTAAAAATAATTTTAGGATATAGGGTAAAAAAAATCTATTTTTCAGGGCGTGCCGTTCTTCACAGTACTCATGTATATTTTATCATAGAAGCAGTTCTAGGACATATTCCTAGAATGTCCTCTCTAGGATAATAAAGAAAACTTCCGTAATCCTACTCAGATGAGGTAGTGATTTGTATTACAGTAGGTACAAATGCAGACTTATCACCAGAACCAAGGATAAATGGGTCTAACAAATGCACATTGGACTGCCCAAGCCCAACAGTCCAGATAATCTAGCAATCTGCTGGTCCTAAGACTGCTGCATATGGCACTGGAAGTGATAAATCACTGATTCCCCATAAATGGAGTCTGTCATCAACCGGTATGTGTGTATGCACAGATATGGAGTGCATTAAGGTGGAAAGTGTTGTGTGTGTGTTTGGGGGGGGGGGGGGGGGTACTGTTGAATGAAGGGGTCAGGTTCTGATGATTAGTGAGGTAGAAAGATGAAAAGAAAGGAGTCCGATTAGGAAACTGATATGCTTGCCTGAGACGACGTGTTTTTAGAGCATGCTTAAAACTGTAAATGTCGGGAATTAGGGCTTAGAAAGCGTTCACATATACCTTTTTGTGGTATAAAGTCTAAAGACGAATGTGTAGCAAAAAGCGTAAAAACAAATGCAAGTGTATATCTCATTGCAGTATACGTTTTCATTCAAAAAACATCTGTTAAGAAGTGCGCACTTTGGAATTTTTATATTAAAAACGTATACACTTTTCTAAAGAAGAAAAGAGGAAAATCGAGGAAAATGTCTGCTTTAAAGACGTAAACATTTTCTAAAGGGAGAATACTGCACAATACGTCAGGCCAGAGGAAGTGATTGTAAAAAAAAAAGGATAAATAAATGTATACTTTTTTTGCAGGACGCTAAGTTTGTCTATGTTTGTGAATGTTTTTACTATAAAACTCCACGTATATGTTAAAGCCTACATTTTTATGCTTTTAACATCATAAGGGCGCCCACCCACTGGCGATTTTTTTTTCTTTGCGTTTTGCGTTTTTCCTGCAGAGCAATTAGAATTGAATGTACTCCCACCCACTGGCGTTTTGCGTTGCGTTGCGTTTTTTAACATAGGAACTGTCAGTTGCATATGTGTCCTTATTTTTCTCCTAATGCACCCATGAAAGTCAATGGAAATTAATGGAAAAGCCGCGCAAACGCCGCAAAAATGCGGCAAAAAACGCCGCGGAAAACGCCGCGTTTTTCACGCACGGAAATCGCAAACGCCAGTGGGTGGGCGCCCTAAGGCTGGATTCAGATGAACGTATATCGGCTCGGTTTTCACGCCAAGCCGATATACGGTGTCCTCATCTTCAGGGGAGGGGGAGGATGGAAGAGCCAGGAGCAGGAACTGAGCTCCCTCCCCCTCTCTGCCTCCTCTCCACCCCCTCTCCGCCCCACTGCACTATTTGCAATGAAAGGAGGCAGGGCGGGGCTAAGTTCTGAGAATTAGCCCCGCCCAGCCCCGCCTCTCCCCATTGCAAATAATGCTGAGGGGCGGAGAGGAGGCAGAGAGGGGGCGGGAGCTCAGTTCCTGCTCCTGGCTCTTCCAGGCTCCCCCCCTGCAGAGAGAGACGACGTATATCGGCTGGGCGTGAAAACCCGATATACGTTCGTCTGAATCCAGCCTAAAAATGTGCATCTTTAACGGATACAAAAAACGCAGAGTGAACGCTCTCTTACTCAAACAACCAATTTTTCTGCCCGTATCTGACGCTGAGTGCACATGGTAGGCATATTACTCCATTTCAATCAATGGGGTCATACAGACATGTTTTTTTACCAGACTGGTTCCACTTTTTAGATGACAGTCACCCATTCAAGGTCATGGGTACACATAAAAGAAATGGAGCGCACACTGAGGACTTCCCTGGATATTGCTAAACAATTCTAAGAAAATATTGGGCCTCCTACGCTTGTTTTTGCACACAAGAAAAAAAAAACGAATGCCACATGCATCACACACAGACGTAAAAACCTCATGCAGCGCATATGGATGTCATATAAACATACCCATGCTTTGAAGGCTATGTACACATTTGCTCTCTTTTTTTTTCAATGTGTTTTTGGGAAAAAAAATACTTTTTGTAACTGGTTTGCATTAAAAAAAATTATAATTTTTTTTATTTCTATGCTTGTATTGTTTTCCAAGGCACTACAGACTTGAAGACTGAAATTTTAGCAAATTCTGTCAGACAAAGTAAACTGAAAGCTCCTCCCTTAGCCTGCTTCCCTGTTGTGAATGTACCTTCACTGCCTTTCACACTGAGGCTGTATGATAGTGTCAGGGTATGCTGGAGGAGATCAGGAGATCAGAGAGAGCTACTGTTACAGAGGCCTGTAATTCACTCTGTTGAACCTTCTGCTCTTATCCGCAGTGAAGGGGTTACCACAAACAGATACTCAGAGAGGATGAGATAGAAGGAGAGAGAGAGATAACTATGTAGTATTGAGTGGGTGTAGTTGGGCGTAGTTAAGCTACACAGCTTGTGAAAGAGGAGGAGCTAAGTTTATATGCATTCATGAGAGAGACCTACTTCAATGTAGAAGAGCCTACAATCCAAGTATGATGCTTTCTAAATGCATGAGAAGGAAAATTCAATGCTAAAAAACAGAGAAATATATCTTTTTTTTCTGCAGGCACTTAATAAGATACGTGCGTGTTGATTTTTCATGTGAAAAGGTTTCCATAAACTTTAAAATCGATCTGTTTTCCACACAACTAAATTGGACTCACCTGTGTGAATAAGGCCTTCATATTATTGTTTGGGGTAATGCATTTCAGGAAACTGGTGCAGCATAAAGAAAAGTCTTGCAGACGAGTGTGAGGTTCAGATTATGGAAGTTAGTCTTATATCATTGGTAGAATGTAGAGCGCATGTAGGGTGGTAGAAACAGATGAGGGAGGGGATGTATAGAGGTGCAGAACTGCGCAGAGCTTTGTGGGTGAGAGTAATAAGACTCCATTAATGTGATTCTTCCCTAAATTTTCTAGTGTGAAGAGCAGTAATAAAATACGTCGATTAGTTTATTAAGGGCATCAATCTCTTTTGGAGCAAGTTCGGGGCTGTAGTTATCTCTTTAATTTCCTCCCTATCTTAATTTGAATCCATCTTTAGCCAGACCTGCACATTTGTTTTGAGTGTATTAAGAATAAAATCAATTAGTTTGTGAGTTTACTCCAAATAACCCTATTGATTCTTGCTGCGTAGCAAAGACCGTACAAGCAGCACTGCTTTGTTACAAAAGCCGAGAAGCATTATTGTGTGCAATGTGCAAAAAATGTCCATATTCATAGCATAAAACCTTATGGCGGTAAATAGATTGCTGAGCTAGACTGTAATTAAAGTGAAATAAAACTTTACATCACCACAAGACAGTAACTTTAGGATGTAATTGGCTCTTATTTGGTGACTTATTTAAAAAGTGATATAAGTACTATTATTGTTATTACAATAATGACCCAAATATAACATGGAGCAAAGTACAAATTACAACAAAAGCTTATTATCGGTCATGTACAAACTGGCATTAAAGAGCGAGTCTCAATAATATAAGTAGGAAAGAGTTTTTAAATAATGGGTTTTGCTAAATACACTCTTTGTCAAAAAAAAAAAAAAATCAAGTACCTAGAAGGAGTTTTTGTTGCAAAACTCGGCATGCAGTTGCATCTCAGGCAGATATGCAAATGATTAGAGTTGTGGCAAGATTAGATGAGGCCCTAAAAATAGTTCCACCCTTGGCTTATAAAAAGGCTCTCAGAAGCTACTTGTGTGTAGTGGACCTCTTCTTCCAATTGTGTAGAGCTTGTTGACCACTAGAAGCCTCTAGACATTTCCAAAGGTGTTGGGACCGGTGAATGCTTGAAAGCACACACACGAGGCTACCGGGCTCAAGACATCTTCAACAGACCAACAGTGGAGAGAATCGTATGATCATGCCACATACTCAGGCAGTTCCAACTGTTTTGCTATCCACCATCCACGGCTCCCGTGTCTCTTAGAAGCATTTCCAAGCACTTGGCTGAAGGACATTTGGTCTTACTGTGCCCATTATGTGTACGGCCTTTGACATCTACCCACCATTGTCTCTGTTTGCAGTGGTGTTGTAAGTGTGAAGTGGAGCCGGATTGTCTTCAGCTACAAATCTAGGTTTAGTTTGGTCACTGATGATGGCAGTGTTTGTGCCTGGAAACCTAGGGGTGAGCACCAAAATCCTGTCTTTGCTGTGGAGCAGCAGACCGCTCTCACTGTTGGTATAATGGCCTGGGGGACCATCACATATGACAGTTAGTCACCCCTAGTAGTGGTACGAGGCAAAATGACAGCTCAGTGATATGTTTAGGACACCCTGCAGCCACAAGTGTTGCTTTTCAACACAGGTGTAGTGGTCCAGAGTTAACGGGCCCCTCCATAAGTATGAATGTGTTTGCCTTGTGCGATGGTGTTGTCAGTGTCTGCAATGTGTGTGCATTTGTGATGTGTATTGCACCTCTGCAACACTTAATGTCTGGGTTAGGTCTGGAAAATGTATCTTGCTGTGTGTCAGGTGATCATGTTTTAGATATATGTGTTTGCGAGTTGAATGCAAGGGAGCCTAAGGGAGAGTGCAGAGAGAGTTAGCAAGAGGCAGTCTAAGAGAGAGTGGGTCTTCTTGCTGAAGAGAGTTTGGAGTCTGGGAAAGTGCAGGCCTTCTAGTGAGTAGGAGAAACTGTGCCTCGCCCTACAAGGATGCCCAGGATGGAAAAGGCTGAGCGATGGCCTAATGTGTGCCCTGGGCCCTATTTACCCAGGGCTAATTGCTGTTAATGTGGAGGACTGACAGAGAGAAAGTGAGAGGAGCCGCCAGGCAGTGCTGAGTGCTACTTCCAAACGTGAGTGTTGACTGGTAGACAGCTGGACAGAGAAAGAGTGGTTGGGAACAGAACCCCGCAGATAACTAGGACTGTGGATTCGTCTGTTACCCTGTGAATGCTCCCTGTCACACCAATATCGTGTCCGCACCGCTGTCAGGCTTGCGTATGTAAAATTTTGGACTGTAACCTTTATTTGAAGTAAACGAGCTCTACTGACTGTTCCCGGTTTTGCTCATAAAGTTATCCCTGTGTGTGGACTACTTATTTCCAACTTCTGGATTCACCGCAGAGGATGGAACGGTGGCGTCACGAGTGACAAGGACTTAGGGTAAACCGCAAACTAGGTTTCCCTGTGAAACTCCTCCAGTGGTAACTTGGACGGGTCCCGTGCTACCCCCAGGGTAAGAGATGGTAGAGCCCCGTGACAAGGCCTCAATCTACCCCACTGTCTCCTCAGCTGTGGGCCCGCTCCTCAGACACTGCAAAGGGCTTCTAAGAGGCATTTTCCAGCAGGATAATGCTTGGCCACACGCACAAAGGTTTCACAGGAATGTGTCCACAATGTTGCCAGATTTATCACTAATAGAACATGGATGAAACCATCTGGAATGCCAACTTCGACAGCCTACGGGTTTGCTCAATCTAGAGCACATGTGGAATGATATGCCGCAGGATATCATATAGAACTTGTATGCTTGCATGCCCGCCCATATCACATCTTACATCCAAATTAGAGACAGCCCAGCATGGTGCCAGAGCCTCCATGCCCGCCTGTAAATGTATTTTCTTGCTGGCCTTACAAGCTCTGCTACACACAACTCTTATTGTACCTGTATGAATAAGCTGTGAGGTTATCAATATCCCTTTTTAATCACCATCTAATGTGCCTGACTGCAAAATCAGAATTTAGACAGCTGTATAATAATCCTATGCTGCATTAACTGATGTAAGCCCCTATATAAAGTGCTACCACTAGCCTAGACTGTGTCAACATTATGTGTCTCTTGGCACCAGAGGTTATTGGGCAAACTATAGACATCCGACACTGTGCTTGAAGTTGAAAAAGCCAAATAACAAGGCCATATAGATCCTAGAGACAGGCCATACAGATACTATAGAGTCTTTGGAGAGATGGGGAATAGTCCTGGTTAGTTCTATCCCTTTTGATCTTTTGGGTTGGGAACCTATGAAGGACTCCCATCTCCAGAAGAACTGCACTGTTAGCAAGTGAGGGATGGGAAACTGGCCTAAGGGTCATTGAAAATGTATGACGTGAAAGAAACATCAAGCCTTCATATCTTGGGTGGCAAAAACCAACATCATAACTGGGAGCCCATTTTGGTGTTTCCTATTATGGTGCAGTCATTTATAACAGATTGTGTTATTATTCAGTTGTGTCAGAAGCAATCTATGTCTGCATCCTGTGGTACCCCTGCAAGTGATGGTTCCATGCAAGGTATGCATATGTAGATGGGGCAACTGGTTCTACAGGAACCATGGGATCAGATCCATCCTAGTACTGAGACCTCAGAGAATTCTGCTTATCATCACACTGGTACAGATTCTTTCACTGGCCCCATCTATTGTTGTATCGGGACCGATCCTTCTACCGTTACCAAGTCCCAAGAAAGTCTGGTCTAATATTGTACTGGTACCACACCATCCATCGGTATGGGTTCACTATAAAGCCTTTCTCTTTCATGCTCATCACTGATGGAGATACTTTCATTGACTTCTATGTAAGTATCTCTATCCTTACAGCTAGGAAGAAGAAATCATTCTCTCTGCCTCCCTTTCAGCAGACGGTTCTTGGGAGCTGCTGACTGAAGCGTTATTTCAGCAGTCTAAACTATAACATATACGTCCCATAGGTCCTCACACTACTTAAAGCACTATTATGCTTTACAACCCCTTTGCATGTTGAACAGTATCGCCAACTACTCAACCTATTCCGTGTAACACATGAAAAAGAAAGAGGGTAGCACATAGAACAACATGGGCACATTGGAAATGATACAGTTGTGTAATGTTAAAGTGTTTTTTAAATAAAAAGTATCCAGTTCCATCACTCTAGAACTCTAAGGCTATGTTCACACATTAGCGTTAAAATCGGCCTTTCGATTTCAGCTATGGATGTACTGTTGGTGTACAGCAGATCTGCATGAGGATTAGCCCTACTGTCACTTAATGGCGCTAATCCTCAGCTCTTCAATGCAGAATGAGTAGCATGCTACTTAGAGGGATTCTGTTACCAGGTTCATGAATTTTGACTTGGAGCGGAGCTCTGAGTCATGGAGGTGAGCTCTGAGTCATGGAGGTGAGCTCTGAGTCATGGAGGTGGGCTATGCCGGCTTCTCCCAGTCTACATCATATAGACTGACAGCTCTCTCCCCTTTTGTATATAGGAAAAGACGTATCACTCTATACGCTGCGCTTGGGGAGAGGCCGATACAGTCCACCTCCATGGCTCAGAGCTCTACTCCGTGTCAAACTTCATGAACCTGGTGACAAAATCTCTTTAATTGCACTCTAAATTTTTTTCTGTGTTGTGAACAAAATCAAATTGGTGGGGGTTCTGCTCCCAGGACCTCTAATGATCAGCTGTTTGAAGGGGCCATGGTGTTTCGGTGAGCGCAGCAACCTCTTGACTGTATACCAAGTACAGTGCTGTACATTGTGTAGTGGCTGTGCCTAGTATTGCGGTTCAATCCCCTTCACTTTAATCAGATTGAGTTACAGAAAAGCTATGTGACCAATGAATGTAACATCAAAAACCAGAGAAGAGGCCAGGACACTCACCTAAGTGCCGCAGCTTCTTCAAAGAGTTGGTCGGTAGAAGTGCCAAGAGTTAGTCCCCCACCGATCTAATCGCATGTAAACCCCATTCCTGTGTAGATTTTTGTCCATGTTGAGAATAAAAATCTACATGGGCTTTTTTAATTGCATGGAAACTTCATTCATATGCATAAGATACAGGTTGTCATTGGATTTGATGTAGACCTAGTGATTGTGGAGGGACAGTATCTACATGATTCAGTCAAAATTGATGAACGATCTGCAAGACTTCAGAATGTGAATATACACTGGGGCAGGTTTACTATTGGAAATGAGCCAGTTTTGTGATGCAAATTGTGACAGAAAACTGTCTTATATGGTTCATACTACATTTATCATGTGTTTTTAGATACTTTCGGACACTTTTTTGACTTTTCCGAAAAAGGGGAGTGGCACGGCCTAAATGCAAAATTTTGGTGCAACTATTGGTATAAACTAAGCCAACTAATAGGTGTATAAAGTTAGACGGACAGTCTAAAGATTTGACAGATTATCATTCAAGGCATTTTAAGGCTGTCTAGTCTCGGTCTGCGCTATCTGTTAGACATTGTTAGTAAATCTGCCCCATTGTGTATTCTAATATGGTAGGAACCGGATGTTTCCCCTTCTAGAATGCAAAGCCTGAACCAGCATGTAATTGCCAAGCACCTACATGATATAACCGTGGTTCCATATTTGTAAAATATTAAGAAATAAACTATAATGACCTCCACTGTTTTTTGCATCTCTTGGCCTCCACTACACCCTCCATTGCAGCACATCGTCCTTCTCCTACTATTCTTCCATTCTCTTACCCCTCCAGTACTCACAGAGAACATTAGCTGCCCCTTACCTCTAATGCTTTTTTGACAGTTAAGGTGGGCCCCATTAGCTGGTATGCCTGGTACCCTAGCAGTTTCGCTCCTGGATGAGCAGAGAGTCTATCATACAGTTATTTCCACAATATCTGTATATTTACAAAGTTTTTGTAGAGTCCAGAGGTGAGATAAATGTGGTAAGTAGTGTTGCTTGTTGTGATTGACCTGCCGATAAAAAACGATTATTTTTACTAAATTAGATTGCATTACCCTCATCCGAATTTAAGCAAAAATAGCTAAAATATTGGCTTTTGGCTTTGAGCAGAAAGCACAGGTGTGTTAGCTTAGCCCTGCTGCCTTGCTAGAGTTCTAGTTTTGAGTCTGACCTTGATGGGGATTTGAGCTGGGACCGCACCATTGCAAGGAAGCAGTGCTGGCCACTAGGCTACTGCCACCACCACCTCCACTGTTGCTTAAGGAGGTCAAATTAAGGGACCCGATTTTTACTCCTATTGATCTTCATGGGAATTAGAATATGGCGTTCCGATTCAGTTATTTTTTTTTAATCGGGTTGGTCAATCCTGACGCAATTATTTCAATAATCACTCAGCACTAGTGGTAGAGTCATCAGATAACCAAAGTAGAAGCACAAGTCTCAGCATGACTTGCTGCTCCCCCATAGCTTGAGAGACAAAGGTTACCATAAACAGCAATTGTGCCGTATTTAGCACCATTACTACAAAGCATGTGGAAAAAAGGGGCACTTAAAAATATGACAAAGAAACTGGAATTCCCAGACTGGTCCAGAGTTCCAAACACACATAAGAGCTGCTGTAAATGTTTAGTACTGTACATGATCCGCTGACAACTGCTGCAAAGCAGACGGCGTCTGGCATTTACATAAGTGCCTGCAAAATACATGAAGCAGATCTACATTGTTATCTTCTGTTTTGAAGAATATGAGCTCCAATGTTTTCTAAAGACCGAGTATTAGGGCTCTGAAAATCGTCTTTCCCGGCAACTCCTTTGTTTGCTTGATTGATTATTATTACAACCACATGTGAGGACGGAAGTCGTTTTCTGTGGCTCTCCCTCCCTTTTCTACCTTTACGGAATACAAATCTGAACTGCATTGTAAAAATATGGATGTGTAGTATCTAAAGAAAAAGGAAGGCGCCCGTCTCTCAAGCAAGTGACCGAAACCACGGGATCCAACTAAGTACGCAAACAAATTGACAACAGGCGTTAAATGGCCCCCGCTGTAATTAGAGGGTTTTCCAGGACTCTAATACTGATGACCTATCCTCAGGATACTACATCAGTATCAGATTGGTGGGGGTTCAACTCCCAGAACTTCTACTGATCATCTGTTTAAAAGAGGCCATGGTGTTTTGGTAAGCGTTCCAACCTCTTCACTGTATACCAGGTAGAGTGCTGTACATTGGGTAATGGCTGTGCCTGGTATTGCAGCTCAATCCACGTCACTTTAATGGGACCGAGTTTCCAAAAAGCCATGTGACCAACGAATGTAACGTTACAAACCAAAGAAGAGGCCTGGACACTCACCTGCGTGCCACAGCTTCTTTAAACAGTTGACCAAGAGTCAGTCCTCCACCGATCTGATATTGATGACCTATCTTGAGGATAGATCGCCAATAGTTTAGTCTTGTAAAAGCCGTTAAAGATATTGGGTCATCAGAAAAAGAACTCTTATTAGAGCATATGGATGTCATAGGACAGCTTACAAGCAAATTTCATCTCTCTGGTATGTTCTTTGTGAAGCTGTGGGTGACCAAGTAATGAATAATCTTATTGTGTCGAGATAATCTCAGGCTACATGTAAAGGTGTAACCTGAAGCTTCTGGGCCCCAATGCAAAACCTGTAAAAGGGCCCCCAACTATAATGCTTTATTCATAGTATAGTCTGGGATGATTTAGTGAATCCCACACTAAGAAGGGGGTTGGACCCGATGACCCTGGAGGTCCCTTCCAACTCCTGGGCTTGGGTGTAACCGCATTCCCTATAGTTACGCCGGTGGCTACATGACAACTTAACACTGTATAACTATCTTTCAAAATTATAAGTAGACCTAAATGTATGCAGTATAATTACATATGCAATATATGCCTCCGGTCCTGAAATATTCTGCAAAGAGGAGCCATAGTAACAGTAAAAATGTGAAAGCAATCGTTGTACGACTGTCTTCCTATTTACCCAATATTTATGGTGTACAGAGGACCGGATTCAGAGACACCTGTAATCCCTGCCGTGCTTGCCTATGAATTTGGTGACTAATACTAAGTATGCTGTCAGATATTTCCTTGTATTAGGCACATAATATGTTTCTAATAATCTTCAGTATTTGCATAAAGTATTAAAGTTTTAAATATACAGTCTCCTAAGTCGAGCTCATCTAGCTATTGTTCCTTAGGACTTCACAGAATTTATTGTATGACATTTTGCATATAATTGAGTCCCAGTGCTAATGCTGAATGCAAAAGAACAGCTTATATGCCCAAACTTTTTGCTGCAGTCAAACTCCTAATGTAGTGCCATAGTGATAAAATAAGGTCAGTGTAATAACTATGTTTGGCGGTACTATTTTCATCCATGGCTTCATAAAAGCCTCAAATAACTGGGCTAATGGGGGTCCAGCATATTTTACTGTACATCTCTTCCAATTCCTTCATCCCCTCCTCTTGTCATGTCCCAGCCCTGGTCACACTCCTCTCCTGCTTTTGGGAATATTCTCATTGAATACAGGCTCTGCAATCACGGTACATATAAGAGGTAATAATAAGTGAACATTGATCCATAAGTACTTGGACAACCACTGAAAATTAAAGGGGTTCTTCAGTACTATAATATTGATGACCTATCCAACAATAGCAGATCAGTGAAGGTATAACACCCAGCACCGCTTCCAATCAGCTGTTTGGAGGAGCCACTGTATGCCAAAACTAGCACAGCTCAATACACTGTACAGTAGCCTAGAATGGCACTGTAGGCTCAGTCCCTTTTAAGTGAATGGGAAAAAGCTGCAGTACCATTCCATACCACAACACAGTGTATGGAGCTGTGCTAGTTCCAGTGTACAGTGGTTTCTGCATACATCTGATCAGCAGATCTTGAGGTTAGGTCATCAACGTTGGGCTCCTGGAGATTTCATTTAAAGGGAATGTCTTAGGTAGGCAACCCATGTCCGCGTGCCCTATTAGGTCATATAACTGTCGTAGAGGGCACTCTGGTGTACACCATGCTACCAAAAGTAATTGGACACCTGAGCAAGTAGTATTTACTTACATATGTTAATATTTAATTGGGGTCTTCTTTGCCCCTAATGACATCATATTATCTCCGTGGCAGACTTTTTACTAACGTCTGACACACTTCAGCTAAATGTTTCCCTTCATTCATCCTGCAAACATCTGGTGAGTTCTCTTTTGAAGATGCATCTGCCATGTACAGTGGTCAAGAAGCGCTGTCATTGGACAGTTGAACAATGGAGAAACATTCTATGGAGTGATGAATCACGCTACTCCAACTTCAAATCAGATGGACGTACCTGAGTGTGGAGGACTCCTCAGGAACGCCTTTTACCTGAGTATGATGTACCAACAGTTAAGTACGGCTGAGGTTCTTTTATGGTCTGGGGTTGTTTTACGTCTCAGTCTGTTGGTTGTAGTGGCTAGACCATGAACACAGAGGTGTACCCTGACATTCTAGACAATAATGTGATGCCAACAATGTGTCAATACTCTAGGAATGGTCGGCCATACTTCCAACAAGCCAACGTGCCTTGCCACAAATCCAGTGCAGTTTTATATTTGAGGATATGGATGTTCCATGATTGGACTGGCCTGCACAGAGTCCTGACCTGAACCCTACTGAACGTCTTTGGGACGAACTAGAACGTCAAGTCAGGAAATATGTACAGGGTCCATCTTCTTTTAGAGAATTTGCCAAACGTTTGCAGGGTGAATAGAGGGAAATACCAGCTGAAGTGTATCAGATGTTAGCAGAAAGTAGGCCACAGAGAGTTGTCTAATGTCATTAGGAACAAAGGAGCCCCACTAAGTATTAACATATGGAAATAAATACTACTTTTGATTCTTGTTCAGGTGCCCAATTACTTTTGATAGGAGAGTGTACTTGAGGAGCCCATGTACTGCATTACATGGATGGCTATTCTTTTGAATAGCTGCCATGTAACTTTTGATTTTCCTTGCAGTGTCTGCTGCAGTGGAAATATTTGGCAAGCTGTGGCGTCCCCATGATGGCACAGCCATTTCTACTACTACTCAAGGCCGGGCACCAGATTTGGTTTTTAAGCAGAGTAACGGGATACCCGCTCCCGGTTATCACGGCTCGCTCTGAATGCTCCTGTTTCTTCTCACTCTCCAAAAACAGCCTGGATGGTTCTAATATAAATAAATGATAGTGAGTTTGTTAAAATAGACACTTTCAGCAATTAATGTGTGAGTGCTTTTTTCCATAGACATGACGAAATGACAGGTAGCCTATTTAAAACCCTATTTGAAAAATTTGCATCAGCATCTGCTTTATTGACTTTACGGGCGACAGAAATCTGATACTTCAGTTATAAAAATCTCATCTATCTTTTTAATAAAACACAACATGTTATAATTGGGTGTCTATGAGAGACAGCAAGGAACATTTATCAATGTGTCATATGGCATAAAATTTGCGTAATATCCGTATATAATACGATACATCTGAGTTTCGCCAGATTTTGGCTGAGTTCACACTAGTGATTTTTCGGGGGGGCGGATCCTGATTTACAAAAAACAGAACTGTACAAAACAGGAATGAGCAGAAAGCATTCTTTTCATTTTTTGGTGGACCCATCAAACGGATCCTTCACAATAGTGAAAAGTATGCTGTCCGTTCATTTGCACATAAGATCTCATCGCCACTCAATTAGAGAGGGAAAGACTGATTTACCTGGGGCAAAATATTTTTGTGGTCAGGGACATAGCATAGAGCAGATGAGTTATCATACTGAAGGGCAATTTCAAGTCGCAGCGTCACAGAAAAATTTGGGAGTACAAATTTATGGCCGTGTTTGATACCTTCAAGAATAGAATGAATCCCACCCCAGGATTCTTGCATAAGTGGAGACTATGAAAGGTGTGAAGGAGGTCAAGAGGGATGTTCTCTTCCCAATACATATATATATATTTTTTAACTTCATAAAAATTCAGAACTTAACTTGTAAGAATGTTGCCATCCAATAGGTGATGCTGCATCTCCTTCCATGTGCAGTTCAAAGGAGAGATAAGACACATCTAAAACTGTCCCATTCCTGAGCTCAGTGGACTGATTAAGTATTTATCTCTCAGCTCAGTTTGTCTGTTGTGTTAAGTTTTGAGTGCAAAACAGTCTCAAATTTCTGTCTGTGAACATTTGTATTTCAACCCAGAGGGGTGTCCTCTCTGCATTTATATATTATATATGTCCCCCATCCAAACCAGTTTCATTTTAGCCTGATGAAGGATCAATAGAAGATCCGAAAGCTTGCTGTAAGATCATGTATTTTTGTTAGCCATTAAAAGGTATTATATCTACAAGATTACTTGGCTTCTCTCACTGGGAACAATCACATCCTGCCCTCTGTGCATGCTGAGAAATAAAACCTGATACAAAAATGGAAAGGAAAATCGGATGAAAAAGGATTGCTTTTTTTTTTTTTTCTTCAGTCTTCTACTGAGTGCAATGGAGAAAAACCTGATCCGTTTTTATTCCATTTTTTGAGCTGGAAACAAAAGTGCATCTCTGCTCCGCTTTTGTCGCAGTGCAAGAAAACGGAACAGAGGTGGAAAATTGAGGGGTGGACTTTAGTTTAACTACATTTCTATGGGCAGAAAATGTGAGTGTGAAGTGGCCCTGAGAAAAGATTTGGGCTACTTAAAAATAGTGCCTAAATCTGCAACAATAATGGAGCCTCCCATAAAGTGTAAGTGTACTTTTACATGTAGCGATAATTGTTTGTCCAAGCAAGTGATGTCACAGTTTGCTCGCTCTCTTAAGCGATCAGTTTAAACACAAAGATCTTTTTTTTTTTTTTACAGGATCATTCAGTTCTCTGTACCAGTGAATGAGACAATTGGGCGATCGCTGTTTAAACCGAGCAATTAGCGAAATAGCCAACAATTATTTTCATGCTTGTATGAAATGAATAATGAACGATAAGTGAATTATCATTCATCTCTCAGTCATTGGCCGTGTTACACTGAATCGTTCAGATTCAAAAAAATTCAGTAATTTTTTTGAATGATAATCATTCCGTGTAAAAGCACCTTAACCCTTTGCAATCCAATTTTGGATTCGGGGGGTTTCCTTGGGGGCTTTCTCCTTCTGCCATTATACAATGGCGCCATCTGCTGGCTAGAGCCAGTACTGCGGTATGGGACATGCTGGAGAGGCCCCCGACAACAGAGCACCCAGTAATCTACAGTAAGAATACCCTGCCGGATGTCTTCCGACATCAGAGCTGCATAGCCTTCAATCAGAATGTATTTAGATGTCAGGCAGTGGATTGGAAAGGGTTAAACCTGTGGAACATTAAGAACAGGAAACTGGCAAAGACAAGAGACAATTAACCTTAATATCCAGGAAGTGGATCAGCAGCAAGAGGAAGAACCAAAAAAAAAGTGGGGAATCAAGAGTGAAACAACAAGGAAATAAGGGATCAACATGGAGGGGCAAATAAAAAATATGGGGAGGAAAAGAAGCAACAAGTCGCTTAGACGTCTGTTGGATGTATCGGCGCCCAACAGTCGTCCCATGTAACATAGCCCTTAGTATCACAATCACAGGACTCCTGCTATTGGTGAAAGATGTGTGATGGGTATAAATCCTATCTTGCCACTGCTAAAATCTATGCTGTGCCTAAAAATACTGCCCCTCTTTTTATAGGAGGTGTCAGATTTTGCCCCTTTAAAGCTTTTGATTTCCATCTTAAATGCTTCCCATTTGTAGAATGTCAAGAAACGCAGCAAGAAAGGAAATGGATATTCTACAAAAAAGCAAAATAAGGACAAAATCAGGAACCTTTATTATCAGACTTATAGGTGCCACAAGACTGAAATCCTCTCTTCTCACAAGTCTCCACTTGTGTTAATGGTTATTGGATACTGTAATGCACCTTTGGCAGATAATCATGTGCCAGCAGAGGCCCTATAAAAGTTTACGGCATGTTAACTCGGTTGAGAAAATAATGGTCTATCTAGCATACTTACGTAATGACTTCGCAAAGATTTCAAATCCATTTGTTCTGCATTTGAAAACTTACAGATAACATGTCAGGTTAATGTTAATGCCTTCATTTAGGTGGCCAGACTCATCTTGGGTGAGATATAAAATAAGCTTAAAATTGCAATACTGAAAATTGTACTTTTGGCCACAATGTAAACATTATAAGAACAGGTCATAAAAACAGAAACTCAGAAAACACCTGTGTGAGGAAAGGGAGCGATGATATTCAACATGGCTTTTAAGCCTTATGCATACTACCATGTTACTGCCCCGTATAACCTATGAATTGTACTTCATAGAGCTTTATGCAGCCCTACTGTACCGACATATGCCAGCAGTACTTACCGTGTTTCCCCGAAAATAAGACAGTGTCTTATATTAATTTTTGTTCAAAAAGGTTCAATTTTTTTTACATGTATAGCTGCCTGGACACTATTTAAATTGACTTTTTAAATTAACTGTTAGCAGGGCTTATATTTCAAGCATCCTCAAAAAGCCTGAAAAATCATTTTGCATCCTCAAAAATTCTGGAAAATCATGCTATGTCTTATTTTCAGGGTATGTCCTATTTTCAGGGAAACAGGGTATTTCTGTTGACTTCCATATGAATCCATCCAGAACTTACTATGGAGCGATTTCCCCGTAGGAGCGTGCGGTGGTACATGCATTCTATGTGTCGCCATTTAGGCTCCTTGAACATGGTTCAGTCTTACTGTGTCAGATTTTGATATTGAAGTGTGAGTGAAGGCAGATTCAGACACAACAATGTTTGCTCATAAATCGCTCAAAGCCATCTTTTGAGCGATAATCATTGTATCTAACTGCACTGACATCGTGCAATTTTCGTTAAGCCATTGCTAATCACTGATTATTCAGCATGCTGAAAGACAAGAATTCCCAGCGGGATACAGCTGATACTATTGTTTCAGCTGTATCCTGCTCCCTGATGACAGGCGGGGAATGAAGAACAGAGCTAAGCAGCAGCACATATGAAAAAGACTTGGGTATTCTATAGAGATGAGTGAGCATACTCGTTAAGGGCAGATCCTCGAGCGAGTATCGTCCTTTTCGAGTACCTGCCTGCTCAGCAGAAAAGATTTGGATGCTGGCGGAGGTGAGCGGGGAGAGAGAGATCTCCCCCCTGTTCCCCGTCGCTCTCCCCCGCCGCGCCCCCGCCCCCTGCCGGCGACCTAAATCTTTTCTGACAAGCAGGCAGGTACTCGAAAAGGACGTTACTCGCTCAAGTATCTGCCCTTAACAAGTATGCTCACTCGTCTCACTCATCTCACTCATCTCTAGTATACTAATAGATCACAGACTGAACATGAGTCAGCAGTGTGATGCAGAAGCAAAAAAGACAAATGCAATTCTTGGACGTATTAAGAGAAGCATAGAGTCTAGAACATGTGAGGTAATTATCCTCCCTACTCTTCCTTAGTCAGACCTCATCTGGAATTCTGTGTCCAGTTTTGGGCACCCCACTTTAAAAAAGACACAGACAAAGTACAGCAAGTTCAGAGAAGAGTTATCAAGATGGTGAGCGGTCTGCAAATCCTCATCAAATACCATAGGTTACCAAGAGCATCACTCGTATCCACATCAGTGGCAGAACTTACTGGTTTGCAAGAGCCGCTTAGGATCTGAACAAATTCCCAGAGAAGTGAACCAGAAGACAGGAAAAAGTGGCAGCAACCGGGTTTACAATATAGAAAAACGTCCTTTATTCTCCCATGACAAATAACAATGACAGCACAGCAATTGACCACATGTAAAAGAGCCTTAACATTGACCACATGTAAAAGAGCCTTAACATCCATACTATGGAATAAAAACTCAGATGAGCATATAATAAATACATCATATAAAGTAACATCATTTCTTAGAGTTATATCATCTCTTCAAAAGGGTTAAATTGTAAGCAAGGCATAGAACATGAATACACGGTCCACACTTATCTTGAGGACAAAGCCACTGCCATCATTGCGCAGACCGGTTTCATTTAATTTGACTATAATTATTATATATGTTTTAGCACTCAAATGTCTAGAGGACCTACTGTAACGTCTTTCTGCCTTCCGGTCTCATGCACTGCCTGGTAATCTAATTGACGTAACTTTCAAAAGTTAGTATCCCCGTATTCATCTCTCCAATTACAAGAGACATAAAGTAATTTTTTGAGAAGTCAACAGATATAGAAGAATTCTCTCCTACTATTTCCAAGGTCAACTGTATGTACAACTGTGTAGCTCACCTATGGTATGTTAGAGGAGCTATCTTACCAATGATGCTAGCTACTGAGGTTTAAGGGGTATACCAGTCTGGAGAAGTAACAGCATATCAGTAGGAAATGTCTTTACTTAATGCTTGATAGTAATTAGAGATGAGCGAACGTACTCGTCCGAGCTTGATACTCGTTCGAGTATTAGCGTGTTCAAGATGCTCGTTACTCGTGACGAGTACCACGCGATGTTCGAGTTACTTTCACTTTCATCTCTGAGACGTTAGCGCGCTTTTCTGGCCAATAGAAAGACAGGGAAGGCATTACAACTTCACCCTGTGACATTCAAGCCCTATACCACCCCCCTGCAGTGAGTGGCTGGCGAGATCAGGTGTCACCCGAGTATATAAATCGGCCCCTCCCGCGACTTGCCACAGATGCATTCTGACATTGTTCAGGGAAAGTGCTGTCTTGCTGGAGTTGCTATAGGGAGAGTGTTAGGAGTTATTTTAGGCTTCAAGAACCCCAACGGTCCTTCTTAGGGCCACATCTGACCGTGTGCAGTACTGTTGAGGCTGCTTTTTGCAGTGTTGCACTTTTTTTTTTTTTTGTATATCGGCCGTGCAGAGCATTGCGTCCAGAGCATTGCGTCCTGCAGTAATTTTACATAGTCCAGGGCCAGTAGTGGTGAGGCAGGGACAGAAGACATATACAGTCTATATAGGCAGTGGGCTTTTCCAAAAAAATTTGGGAAAAAAAATCTATTTGGGCTGCCTGTGACCGTCCTGAGTGTACTGTGTCTCTGCTGGGGGTAGTTGTCCTAATTCATACGCAGCCAGCTAAGTGTTACAGCAGGCTTGCGCAAAATTCTTTCCTGGCTCTGCGTTGCCCGTCACATCACCGCTGTATTCCTGTCCAGAGTGAAACAGTCTGCAGTAATTTTACATAGTCCAGGGCCAGTAGTGGTGGTGAGGCAGGGACAGAAGACATATACAGTCTATATAGGCAGTGGGCTTTTCCAAAAGAATTTGGGAAAAAAATCTATTTGGGCTGCCTGTGACCATCCTCAGTGTACTGCGTCTCTGCTGGGGGTAGTTGTCCTAATTCATACGCAGCCAGCTAAGTGTTACAGCAGGCTTGCGCAAAATTCTTTCCAGGCTCTGCTGTGCATTCCGTAATCGAAGTCAGCCTCCAACCACAGGCCAATAAGCGGCACATTTAATTACAGCGTTCTCTTTCTGCACTACTGGTAATACACCATGCTGAGGGGTAGGGGTAGGCCTAGAGGACGTGGACGTGAACGCGGGCGAGGACGCGGAGGCCCAAGTCAGGGTGTTGGCACAGGCCGAGCTCCTGATCCAGGTGTATCGCAGCCGACTGCTGCGGGATTAGGAGAGAGGCACGTTTCTGGCGTCCCCACATTCTTCTCACAATTAATGGGTCCACGCAGTAGACCTTTATTAGAAAATGAGCAGTGTGAGCAGGTCCTGTCGTGGATGGCAAAAAGTGCATCCAGCAATCTATCGACCACCCAGAGTTCTGCGCCGTCCACTGCTGCAACTCTGAATCCTCTGGCTGCTGCTCCTCCTTCCTCCCAGCCTCCTCACTCCATGAAAATGACACATTCTGAGGAGCAGGCAGACTCCCAGGAACTGTTCTCGGGCCCCTGCCCAGAATGGGCAGCAATGGTTCCGAATCCTCTCCCACTGGAGGAGTTTGTCGTGACTGATGCCCAACCTTTGGAAAGTTCCCGGGGTCCGGGGGATGAGGCTGGGGACTTCCGGCAACTGTCTCAAGAGCTTTCAGTGGGTGAGGAGGACGATGACGATGAGACACAACTATCTATCACTCAGATAGTAGTAATTGCAGTAAGTCCGAGGGAGGAGCGCACAGAGGATTCGGAGGAAGAGCAGCAGGACGATGAGGTGACTGACCCCACCTGGTTTGCTAAGCCTACTGAGGACAGGTCTTCAGAGGGGGAGG
This sequence comes from Eleutherodactylus coqui, assembly GCF_035609145.1. Classification (NCBI taxonomy): domain Eukaryota; kingdom Metazoa; phylum Chordata; class Amphibia; order Anura; family Eleutherodactylidae; genus Eleutherodactylus; species Eleutherodactylus coqui. Next base: position 22,271,769 of record NC_089847.1, on the reverse strand, counting down.
TAAGTGCAGCAGCAGGGCAGGTTGGAAGAGGCAGTGTGGTGGCCAGGGGTAGAGGCAGGGCCAGACCGAATAATCCACCAACTGTTTCCCAAAGCGCCCCCTCGCGCCATGCCACCCTGCAGAGGCCGAGGTGCTCAAAGGTCTGGCAGTTTTTCACTGAGAGTGCAGACGACCAACGAACAGTGGTGTGCAACCTTTGTCGCGCCAAGATCAGCTGGGGAGCCACCACCACCAGCATGCGCAGGCATATGATGGCCAAGCACCCCACAAGGTGGGACGAACGCCGTTCACCGCCTCCGGTTTGCACCACTGCCTCTCCCCTGTGCCCCAATCTGCCACTGAGATCCAACCCCCCTCTCAGGACACAGGCACTACCGTCTCCTGGTCTGCACCCAGACCCTCACCTCCGCTGTCCTCGGCCCCATCCAGCAATGTCTCTCACTGCAGCGCCCAGACGTCGCTAGCGCAACTGTTTGAGCGCAAGCGCAAGTACGCCGCCACGCACCCGCACGCTCAAGCGTTAAACGTGCACATAGCCAAATTGATCAGCCTGGAGATGCTGCCGTATAGGCTTGTGGAAACGGAGGCTTTCAAAAGCATGATGGCGGCGGCGGCCCCGCGCTACTCGGTTCCCAGTCGCCACTACTTTTCCCCAGCCCTGCACGACCACGTCTCCCGCAACATTGTACGCGCCCTCACCAACGCGGTTACTGCCAAGGTCCACTTAACAACGGACACGTGGACAAGCACAGGCAGGCAGGGCCACTATATCTCCCTGACGGCACATTGGGTGAATTTAGTGGAGGCTGGGACCGAGTCAGAGCCTGGGACCGCTCACGTCCTACCCACCCCCAGAATTGCGGGCCCCAGCTCGGTGCTGGTATCTGCGGCGGTGTATGCTTCCTCCACTAAACCACCCTGCTCCTCCTCCTCCAACGCAACCTCTGTCTCGCAATCAAGATGTGTCAGCAGCAGCAGCACGTCGCCAGCAGTCGGTGTCGCGCGGCGCGGCAGCACAGCGGTGGGCAAGCGTCAGCAGGCCGTGCTGAAACTACCCAGCTTAGGAGAGAAGAGGCACACGGCCCACGAACTGCTGCAGGGTCTGACAGAGCAGACCGACCGCTGGCTTTCGCTGCTGAGCCTCCAACCGGGCATGGTCGTGTGTGACAACGGCCGTAACCTGGTGGCGGCTCTGCAGCTCGGCAGCCTCACGCACGTGCCATGCCTGGCCCATGTCTTTAATTTGGTGGTTCAGCGCTTTTTGAAAAGCTACCCACACTTGTCAGACCTGCTTGGAAAGGTGCGCCGGCTCAGCGCACATTTCCGCAAGTCCAAGACGGACGCTGCCACCCTGCGGACCCTGCAACATCGGTTTAATCTGCCAGTGCACCGACTGCTGTGCGACGTGCCCACACGGTGGAACTCTACGCTCCACATGTTGGCCAGACTCTATGAGCAGCGTAGAGCTATAGTGGAATACCAACTCCAACATGGGCGGCGTAGTGGGAGTCAGACTCCTCAATTCTTTACAGAAGAGTGGGCTTGGTTGGCAGCCATCTGCCAGGTCCTTGGAAACTTTGAGGAGTCTACCCAGATGGTGAGCGGGGATGCTGCAATCATTAGCGTCACCATTCCTCTGCTATGCCTCTTGAGAAGTTCCCTGCAAAGCATAAAGGCAGACGCTTTGCGCTCGGAAACGGAGGCGGGGGAAGACAGTATGTCGCTGGATAGTCAGAGCACCCTCATGTCTATATCTCAGCGCGTTGAGGAGGAGGAGGAGGTGGAGGAGCATGAGGAGGAGGGGGAAGAGACAGCTTAGCCCACTGCTGAGGGTACCCATGCTGCTTGCCTGTCATCCTTTCAGCGTGTATGGCTTGAGGAGGATCCTGAAAGTGATCTTCCTAGTGAGGACAGCCATGTGTTGCGTACAGGTACCCTGGCACACATGGCTGACTTCATGTTAGGATGCCTTTCTCGTGACCCTCGCGTTACACGCATTCTGGCCACTACGGATTACTGGGTGTACGCACTGCTCGACCCACGGTATAAGGAGAACCTTTCCACTCTCATACCTGAAGAGGAAAGGGGTTTGAGAGTGATGCTATACCACAGGACCCTGGCGGAAAAACTGATGGTAAAATTCCCATCCGACAGCACTAGTGGCAGAAGGCGCAGTTCCGAGGGCCAGGTAGCAGGGGAGGCGCGGAGATCAGGCAGCATGTACAGCGCAGGCAGGGGAACACTCTCCAAGGCCTTTGCCTGCTTTATGGCTCCCCAGCAAGACTGTGTCACCGCTCCCCAGTCAAGGCTGAGTCAGCAGGAGCACTGTAAAAGGATGGTGAGGGAGTACGTAGCCGATCGCATGACCATCCTCGGTGACGCCTCTGCCCCCTACAACTACTGGGTGTCGAAGCTGGACACGTGGCCTGAACTCGCGCTGTATGCCCTGGAGGTGCTTGCTTGTCCTGCGGCTAGCGTCTTGTCAGAGAGGGTGTTTAGTGCGGCTGGGGGAATCATCACGGATAAGCGTACCCGCCTGTCAACCGACAGTGCCGACAGGCTTACACTCATCAAGATGAACAAAGCCTGGATTTCCCCAGACTTCTCTTCTCCACCAGCGGACAGCAGCGATACCTAAGCAATACGTAGGCTGCACCCGCGGATGGAAGCATCGTTCTCTATCACCATCAAAAACAGGGACCTTTTAGCTTCATCAATCTGTGTATTCTATTCATCCTCCTCCTCCTCCTCCTCCTCCTCCTCCTGAAACCTGACGTAATCACGCCGAACAGGCAATTTTTCTTAGGCCCACAAGGCTCAGTCATATAATTTTTGTAAACAATTTTTATACGTTTCAATGCTCATTAAAGCGTTGAAACTTGCACCTGAACCAATTTTTATTTTAACTGGGCTGCCTCCAGGCCTAGTTACAAATTAAGCCACATTAACCAAAGCGATTAATGGGTTTCACCTGCCCTCTTGGTTGGGCATGGGCAATTTTTCTAAGGTACATTAGTACTGTTGGTACACCAATTTTTTGGGGCCCTCGCCTACAGTGTAATCCAATTAATTTTTTGCCCACCTGCATTAAAGCTGGCGTTACATCAGCTGTGCTGGGCACTGCAATGGGATATATTTATGTACCACCGGTGGCTTCCTGGCACCCACCCATGCTGTCGGTCCACACGGAGTTGTAACTGCATGTGTCCACTTCGAAAGAACCCCAGTCTGACTGGGGCATGCAGTGTGGGCCGAAGCCCACCTGCATTAAACATGACATTACCTCAGCTGTGATGGGTAATGCAATGGGATATATTTATGTACCGCCAGTGGGTTCCAGGGAGCCACCCATGCTGTCAGTCCACACGAAGTTGTAACTGCATGTGTCCACTTCTAAAGAACCCCAGTCTGACTGGGGCATGCAGTGTGAGCCGAAGCCCACCTGCATTAAACCTGACATTAGCTTTGCTGTCCCGGGCACTGCAATGGGATATATTTATGTACCGCCGGTGAGTTCCAGGGAGCCACCCATGCTGTTCGTCCACACGGACTTCACAATAGGGAGTTGTACCTGCCTGTGTCTACTTATAAAAAACCCCAGTCTGAATGGGGCATGCAGTGTGGGCCGAAGCCCACCTGCATTTAATCTGACGTTAGCTCTGCTGTCCAGGGCACTGCAATGGGATACATTTATGTACAGCTGGTGGGTTCCAGGGAGCCACCCATGCTGTGGGTGCACATGGAATTCCCATTGCGGAGTTGTACCTGCCTGTGACTATTTATAAAAAACCGTGGTCTGACTGGGGCATGCAGACACCTTGACAGAATGAATAGTGTGTGGCACATAGGTTCCCCATTGCTATGCCCACGTGTGCAGCTCCTGATGGCGGTGGCACAGGATTATATTTCTCACTGCTTCTGTACAGCATTGTGGGCTATCGTCCTGCCCCTTTTAAAGAGGGTCGCTGCCTAGCCATGCCAACCCTCTGCAGTGTGTGCCTGCGGTTTCTCCTCATGGCAGACGCACTTATAAATGGACATGAGGGTGGCGTGGCATGAGGGCAGCTGAAGGCTGCGCAGGGACACTTTGGTGTGGGCTGTGGACACTGGGTCGTGCCGGGGGGGGGGGGGGGGTTGGGCAGCATGTAAGCCAGGAGAAGTGGCAGCGGAGTGTCATGCAGGCAGTGATTGTGCTTTGTTGGAGGTAGTGTGGTGCTTAGCTAAGGTATGCTTTGCTAATGAGGGCTTTTCAGAAGTAAAAATTGTTGGGAGGGGGGGGCCCACTCTTGCTGCTATTGTGGCTTAATAGTGGGTCCTGGGAACTTGAGATGCAGCCCAACATGTAGCCCCTCGCCTGCCCTATCCGTTGCTGTGTCGTTCCCATCACTTTCTTGAATTGCCCAGATTTTCACAAATGGAAACCTTAGCGAGCATCGGCGATATACAAAAATCGCCCATTGACTTCAATGGGGTTTGTTATTCGAAACGAACCCTCGAGCATCGTGAAAATTTCGTCCCGAGTAACGAGCACCCGAGCATTTTGGTGCTCGCTCATCTCTAATAGTAATCTGTCCGCTAAGACCTTCACCAATCAGTAGAATGCTTCACAAAGGGCAACAGTTCCTTCTCCATATTCTCTGCACCCTTCCACATCCATCCGTCCGTCCATCCATCCATCCACCCATCCGTCCGTCCGTCCATCCATCCATCCATCCACCCATCCGTCCATCCATCCATCCATCCACCCATCCGTCCGTCCATCCACCCATCCGTCCATACATCCATCCGTCTGTCCATCTATCCATCCACCCATCTGTCCATCCCTCCATCTACCCATCCATCCGTCCGTCCATCCATCCAACATTATACAGAGAATATGCAGAAGGGGCCTCAGTCTCTTTATTCTTTCAGTTGGTAGAAGTTCCTGTGATCGGATCCCAATCAATCAGCAAGTGTTGATTGACTTTCATGTGTTGAATGTTGGATCTGGATCCCAATTTAATAAAACTGACTGGAAATAATCCAATATTTTAGCACTAGACAACTGGAGTATTATGGTGATCATTTTTTTAAATCAGTGTCCTCTAAATAGAAATGTGAGCCCAACAACAAGTCACGGTTCCTAAGCTAGTCTCACTAGTGGAGTGCTGTCTATATCAGGTGGCCAAAATAAAGGCAAATGTTCCCAATCATATTTAAAGTTAGAGGTTATCAGTATACATTCATGGTTGGCTCATTTTTGGCTATGCTGGGAGTATTACTCAATGTATAAGGCCCCGATGTATACCCCTGTATAGGCATACAGTGGCATATGTTAACCATTGGCTACATTGTAAAAAAAAATAAAAGAACATACTGGGCAGTATACCGTTTTTGATTTGCCCCTCTATGTAGGAAAGCATACTAAATGATCAATTCATAGACAGTGGTAAAAAGGTATATCAGTCCACCATATGGATAAAGTACATTTTTTGTATAAATTGGGTGCATGGGCTTCTATGCGTTATTGCTTTCAATGAGAGAAACAAAATAATTTTGTAGATATAATATCTTTTAATAGCTAACAAAAAGACATGATGTTACACATACGTCAAGCTTTCAATGCCACTTTAGCTTCTTTACCAGGCTGGTACATATATAGACATGCTTAGCGTGTATGGTGGAAGTTTTTTCAGTGTACATGTTAACCCTTTCCAATCCACTGTCTGACGTCTGAAGACATTCTGATTGAAGGCTGTACAGCTCCGATGTCGGAAGACGTCCGGCAGGGTGCTCTTACTGTATATTACTGGCCGCTTTGTTGTCTGGGGCCTCTCCAGCATGTCCCATACCATAGTACTGGCTCTAGCCAGCAGATGGCGCCATTGTATAATGGCAGAAAGAGAAAGCCCCCTAGGAAACCCTGAATCCAAAATTGGATTGCAAAGGGTTAAACATGCAAAAAACAATGGGGCAGACGTAAGGCCCTTTTACATGGCAAGATTATCACAATTTTACACGGAATTATCTCTGGGATGCACTGAATTCGTTTACTGACAGATGGTCGCTCCTGTGTGAAAGCACAGGAGTGGTGATTGGTGGGATGGCTGTCGGGTGCTTTACCACCCAACAGTCGTCCCATCTAAGGGCTTACTTAAACTAGTGTATCTTGACTGTGTATTCCAGGCGCCCGTGTGACTGTCAGTTAGAAGACGGCCGTACCTGAAGACGGACGTCTCTCTACAGCGCTGCTGAAAGAACACATGACCGGCAATGGAGCCGGTCACATGTTCTTTCCTCCGGCGCTGCAGAGAGACGTCCGTCTTCAGGTACGGCCGTCTACTACCTGCAGTAACATGGGCGCCGATGCACCTGTGTGACTGAGGCCAAAGGCTGTATTTGCACAGGCAAGTGCAATATCGGCACAAGAAACTCTGACTGGTATTGCACTTATGTACGATTTTTCTAGGAGTGTGAAAAAATGCATCGCTGTATATGCGAGTTTCACACACGTTATTCATATGCGTAAAAAAAATTGCATATGGTTCCAGTACTTATAATGGTAAAAATCGGTCTAATCACCAAACGCCTTGTCCGTGGTGGACTGTGTCCTCTCACATTAACTGTAGTTTTATACTTATAATATTAGACATCTCTACATGAATCAGTACCTGCCAGCATTTATTTCGCATCTACCAGCACTGTAACAGATCCGATCGGTAGCATCGGCTTCGCTGGGACGGCAGCAGGACTCTTCTCTACTACAAACTCTCACAGGCGCTGTGCCTTGACAAGGAGAACAGACAAAGGGGAGTGTAAAGCTATCTGAGGCCTTCTAACAGACACATCTCTGGTAATGCGCATGTAGCGCTATATCTTCTCTGCCTGTGCATGCTATAAAAAATATGGCAGAAACATTGGAGATTTTGCAGTGATCTGATGACATCCTCTACGTCTAGAAGAAAGCAGGTTCCATCACCAACGTAGAAGGGGGTTCTTTACTGTAAGAGCAGTGAGACTGTGAAACTCTCGCCTGAGGATGTGGTGATATCAAAATCCATAGAGGGGACTAGATGTCTTTCTAGAACGCCCTGATATTACAGGATACAGACATTAGCGGTTGTTGATCTTGAATGTTGATCCAGGGATTACGCTGGCGGCCATTATGGAGTCAGGAAGGAATTTATTTCCTCCAAATGAGCTAAATTAGCTCATTGTGATTTTTTGGCCTTCCCTGGACCAACAAGGTGGGGTTGAATCAGATTGAACTAAATGGACATTGTCTTCATTCAGCCTAACATACTATGTTGACCCCTTCATTCAACTGACCAGTGAGGTTCCCAAGTGTCAGACTCCCACCAATCAAATATTAATGGTCTACCCTCAGGATAGGCCATCCCATCTTCAAGCCTAGATAACCCCTTTAAGGAAACAATGAACAAGCTCCTGGGTGATGCCAAATACATACTGCCAAGACTAGATGTATCAGCCCACCTAATTCAGCATATGTATAGTGATGGTGATCTACGTTGGCTAAGTAGAGCCTCGGGGAACCGGCAGAAGGCATTCTGATACTTCAAGTTCCTATATTGCTCAGCCTTGTATGAGCCAACCATTTCTTCACTCAAACTTCAAATGATTTTCTATTACTGTCCCCAAAATGTCTCTTTAACTTGGCTTGAAGAAAACACAGGCCTTCCGAAGCTGCCTGTGATTTCACTATCAGTAATGCAGATAGGTACATAACATATTTTAATACATTCAGGTGAACAGGGACCTGGTGACAGCTATATTCCGCAAAGAACGTCAATTCCTTATATCACATTTTACTTATCATGTCACTGTCTAACTCGACGAGAAAAAAAAAGAAAAGTCTGCAGATTTCTACCCCAATAGTGAACAGCCTATTAAGGACTGAAAAGCTGTCAGCGGTAATGAAAGATCTTACGTCAGCCATTGAGAATATATTTTAAATGCCCTGTCCACGAGAAAAGTTTAATAATGCAGCTTTGCTCTAATGTCTTGTAAAAGGAGAGGCAATTTTACCTCTTCTATTAACACAACATGATTACAATGGCTTATTTAATGGAAAACGGCATTGAAATTCTGCTCCCCGGGAGGAGGATGAAGGAAAACAGAAAATGCTGCGCTTATGACTTTGCCCAAAGTAGCCATACGTAAGGCGAGTCCTCGATGCTTGCAAGGCAGCCAGGAGTAATCAAGCTTAATTTGTTTATGCTTACATTAATTGAGTTCAAACATAAAAAGTCAACAGGACAAAAAAAAAATACATTTATGGCTTCCGAGGCTTTCTGTGTTGTGTTGCTGCTTTGGTGATTATTTTTGCAATAACGAGTATGTATACCCAGCAGAATTAAACACTAGGGCTATTTTACACCAGAGATATGTTGGCAACCAGAGCCACTTCACCCATAAAGAAGTAATTGCACGAGATATTTTGTAGAAGGACCTCAGCTGGGACGGTAAATGAAGACATTAATAAATGTATAGGCCATGCAATTAATGGGATAGAATACCTGAATGGTGCTTACAGGGACATTAGAATATCGAGAAATTTTAATTTTGACTCTCCGCAAAGAGGGCACCTGTGCAATGTCAAGTATCACCATCAGACCGTCTGCAGCTCAGGAACATTGCAATAAGCACTTTAGAGTATGATTCCAATTTACTTTTGGTGATTGGCACATTTTAGGGATCGCCAATGAAAACTTCAGCCCTGGATTTTGATAGCTAGTCTGAATTCTAATTTGCATATCAGATTGGAACTTTCATATATAGATTAATTAGGCTTCTTCGTAGCTAGTACAGTGTTATTATATAGTTACTCAGTAATACTGTACATGCCCTGCTCTCTAATGACTATGTATCACACTCCAATATTGCACTGTAGTATGGCAGGAAAAAGTACATTCCTGGATCATTTAACTCGTTCTGCATATAGAATAACTTCATAGAATGATAGAGTTGGAAGGGACCTCCAGGGTCATCTGGTCCAACCCCCTGCTCAATGCAGGATCACTAAATCATCCCAAACAGATATCTGTCCAGCTTTTGTTTCAGCACTTTCATTGAAGAAGAACTCACCACCTTCTGTGGTAACCTGTTCCACTCGCTGATCACCATCACTGTCAGAAAGTGTTTTCTAATATCTAATCTGTTTCTCCTGCATTTATCTACTTCCCCTTCACTTTATCAAACAGAACTGTTTCCTCTCTTCATTTCTGCGCCAGGCCCTTGCTGGGGAACTCATTTTCTCTCTTTTTGCAGCCACCACACAGCACAGCTTTGACATCATCGTATTTGCCTGTAGAAAGAGCTACAATCTTGCCTGTCTAATTGTTGCAGTGTTACTGACTCTGTTCTAACTTCTGATCCTGACCTCGGCCTTGTTCGGAGAGTAGCTTCCCATCTCGTGCATTGGATTTGTTGCCTGGTTCCTTTGGTTAGTTTCTTGACTTTTCTATAAGTTCTTCACTAGATCTGCTACCAAAGGATGACTATTCTGGGGACTGTAAACTGGGAATCTAATTGGAAAAGACCATACAGCACCTCTTTGCAGAGGGTATGGGTGAAGAACAAGGAGACTCCCTAGACTCCATACACCAGTGTAGTCAGCACCAAACCTGCCTAGAAGATTCACTTTTCTGATGAGAAATGTAACAAGGACCAAACTTACTGAACCAAGTTCTCTGTGACTACTCCAGCCACAGTTCTCCATTCCAACAACCTCATGCTCAGGGTGTGTTCATACTGCATTGCAAATGTACATCAGAGGTATACATTATGAAGATTTCCCGATGCCACCGACAGATACTACTGTACAGACATACAGTAGCGTCCATTGCCCATCAACTCCCATCTTAAAAAAACATAGACCCCGCGACATACTTTTTTTTGTGGGATGCCGCAGGATAGAATGCCGTAATCAAATAAACTATTCTATGCCAAAAAAAAGCTCTACTGATGTATATAGCCCTATTGAAGGCCAGAAGTACACTCTTTTTGTCCGCCCCATGTAAAGGATATATTTAACATATGCCAGATGCAGTGTAAATGCACTTTTAGGGCCACAGTTAGGGCTTAGTCACACGGGCGCATCGGTGCCCATGTTACTGCAGGAAGAGGACGGCTGCACTTCAGGATGGACGTCTCTCTGCAGCGCCGGAAGAAAGAACATGTGACCGGCTTCATTGCCGGTCACGTGTTCTTTCTTCAGCGCTGCGGGGAGTTGTCCGTCCTGAAGTGCGGCCCTCTTCTTCCTGCAGTAAGGGCTCAGTCACACGGGCGCCGATCCGCTTGTGTGACTAAGCCCTTAGGCATATGTTATATTTTCATTGTGTAAATAGTTAAACAACAATTAAAACAGTAAAAAACACACCAAATTTGCCCCAACAATTTTGCTGCTCTTGGTTTGGGCCTGCATGCCACTTTCTAAAAATGTAGTGCTATCTACATGAACCAAGTAATGTTTCTCTCCTGTTAGGTTCATGTACAAGTACAGTGCCCTTCACGGACATCACATGTCAAAGACGTAATTAAAGTCCTCAATGGACCAATATAGACATATTATACCACCAAAACGCGGGAACACAAAACAGGGCAAATAACGATAACATAACTAGGAAGATGGGAAAGATATCCCTAACCAACTTTGGCGTGGCGGGCCCTAACTAGAATCATAGCGGTCTGTCTCTAGATGCAGGATATAGAAGATGTCCAATGTAGATGGAAAGAACAATGTATATAACACAATCTTTGACAGAATTGAATAAACCCCACATAGAATAAACAGCCACAGGTATTTAGCTGACAGGAGTCGGCTGCCTCACCAAACACCACTGGCAGGACAATAACCGGTGCCCATGTAGAGAAGGGCTCAGAATAAGTACACTTCCATTATGGCTGATTGGCTGGCTAGGGAAAACACCTCCCTATCAGCCAATCAGAACATACATCAGAGGAGATATTGTAGCAAGGTTGTGAGGAAAGGCACCGAGCCCACTGAGGGAGCCCATCTCCCTCCTGGTTCTCTCTATTACTTGTCCCTTTGACAGCAGCAAGTTACAATATGGTTATATCAGAGTGCTAAAATAAAAAATACCAAAAGTAAGAATAAGCAATGCAAAAAAGTCCAAAATGGCTAGTCCATCTAACTTTGAAATGAATACCGAACAATGAGAACTATCAAAAAGTTTGAGATTTTACAGCATGAATGACACCCAGATTAGTTTTCTTCAATGCGTGTGGATGGAGTTCTCCAAGCCCAGAAGACCCACCCAGGCTTGGAAAATTTTTAATGTGACACTCCTAAATTCCTGAAACATGCAATGACCATTAAAGATGACTTTATATTTATATATGGATGCAATCATTACAATAGGGGTGCAAATACTTCTTAATAGGACCTATTCATCTGCCTTAATGTAGCATTAGAGACTTATTCTGGAGGGGTATTTTAAGACTAGTCCTTTCAGTTAATGTGAAATTTCGAACCTACATCATGTGCGCCAATTATAAGTACTTAATTATTAAATATGGTCAATAAGAGACACACACTGGGATGGATATCTTTTTCTTTAGTGTTTGGTGGTGATGGGTAGAAAGCGTCTTTTCAGATCACACAATGAATACCGAGGAAAGGCCGGTGTTCTGAACGGATTTCTGCAGCAAACTGAGTCTGAAAGCTTTGTACTGCTGTCTGCTCTGCACTCTTTAAATGACCCCCAGGAGCGTAATGTTTTATTGATCAGTGGTTACCAAGAGTCATGAATATGATATTATAGTTTTAATCGGTCCTCGGAACATGTAATGGAAACTGTGCTTACTTCATGCTAATACCTTAGGAATGGGCAATGGTAGAGCACGGAGCAGAATACATTTCAGAGCCGCACATACTTCTGGCCATGGTTTAGATTCATTCGGATCCTAATATTTCACCTGTGACACATTAATGTCCATGCCTGATATATATGACAGCCCATTCTAATAAATGCAATGTGTAACTGAGGTTTAACTATATAGATGCGAGCACTGAATATGGATTTCCAATGAATATAGGTGCAAGACCAAGGGCATAACTATAAAGGGTGCAGAGGCTGCTGCCACCTGTGGGCCCTGGAACCTAAAAGAGACCCAAACAGTTTTAGCCCAATATTTAGAGATCAGTATTAACCCTTTCCAAGCCAATTTCTATCCTGGTTTTGCTAGGGGGCTTACTCTCTTTCTGCTGTTATATAACAGCGCTATATGCTGGCTAAAGCCAGTACTGCATGAGGTGACACGTTGGATAGGCTCCGACAGCAGAGAGGCTGGCAATATACAGTAAGAGAACCCCGACAGACGTCTTCCAACATCAGAGCTGTACAGCCTTAAATCATAATGTCTTTAGACAACCGACAGTGGATTGGAAAGGGTTAAAAATGATGCATACTAGTTGGGGGTCCCTGTTACAGATTTTGTTTTGAGATCTAGATGCTTCAATTCTTTCTCAATTTCATTCAGATAAACTGTCAGCTCGGACATTAGGGTAATGTCCGAGGGCCCATAGGAGAAACTGCCCTTGAGTCAAATGCAGTTAAGTGCAGCGACTGCAAAAAAAAAGTTTTTTTAGTGGCTGGTAAGTGGCCCATGACCACTATTGCCCAGGAGGCTAAAACACTGTGAATCCAAACAATTCAAAATATTAACATAAATTATCATTGCTATGTATTAAATCTTAGATTTTCAAGGACTGAAAAACAAAGCAAATTGGCAGGGAATGATGGAAAATAAAAAAAATAAGCCATACTGACCTCATAAATGGCCGCCTGATCCAGTACAGCCATCCTAGTGCCCACTGATCCAATCCAGGCAAAACGCTACAGCAGTCATGTGCCACTCATGGCATTATCACCGATGAAGCCAGTGACTGGCTGACTGGTTATGTGTACAATTAATAGATGACGGCTGCAGCTTCTTCCAGGATCGGATTGGCGTGCATCGGGGCAGCTATACCGGACCAGGTGAATATGGGTTAAATTTTTATTTCGCCAGTCCCTACCAGGGGCGTAACTATAGTGGATGCAGGGGATGCGGTTGCACCCGGGTCCAGGAGCCTTAGGGGGCCCATAAGGCCTCTCTTCTCCATATAGGGAGCCCAATACTATGACTAAAGCATTATAGTTGGGGGCCATGTTACAGGTTTTGCATCGGAGCCCAGGAGCTTCAAGTTACATCTCTGGTCCCTACTAGAGATGAGCGAGCGTGCTCGGTAAGGTCGGTTACTCGAGCGAGCATCGCTCTTATCGAGTAACTGCCTTCTCGTCCGAGCGTGCTCGGGGGGGGGGGGGGCGGGAGGTAGCGGGGGGAGAGAGAGATCATAAAGACACATTTGGTGGTTACCCGGGGCACTGTGGGTAGGTATGGCCACTGTGAAATAAACCTGTTAAATAGCTAAGGAAAAAAAAACTGTAACCCTCTCATAATATATGGCAGGTACATTTTTTGGTGCCATCAAGTATATGAATGCACAAGATTGTAGTTTCTAGCCACTGAACTAGCCGCTGTGAGATCTTTCCATAAACAATACATTCGGGTTGTTCAAGCAATCAGTAGAACACAGTTGGGCAAAGCTGGTGGCTTATTTCACCATGAGGACATTTGCATAGAGATTAGTACCAGGTCTTACTCATAGCCTGGTGCTTCAGATATACTTTGATGTACTTAGATGTACTAATTGTAGCCTTACTGAAAATTATACAAGCTCGTCTAGCCCATGTGTGCTCATCAGTTGTACCTCACAATCCTATAAAAGTCTATCCCATTTTAATTAACCTCCTGTTGCCTAGGTGGCTTATGCTGTATATGGAAAACTTTTTCCTGCTAGGCTAAAGTGACTGTTTCCTTGAGTGTCTATTGCTGCACACTGTAGAAATTAATTGCATCTATTGTATGCCTGTGTGAGGGGGTCCTAAAGGACAAAACAATTTTAAATAACAGTTGGCTATGGCTACCTGTTGAACATTTTGCCACTTCGCACAGTGCTACCTTTGCACTGCATCTATTTCAATACCATGTAGCTTTCTGTAGAAGCCCCAAATCCGAACTAAGACAGCCAACATTACTGAAGGTTGCCCCACTGCCATTAGTTCTGGAGTTTTCTCATGTCGACATATAGACTTATTTGCAACTATATTCTAGAAAAACTATGGTTTTCTCAAGATGTTAAACACACCTAACCTAATGTATGGGAAATGTAGAACTACCACGAGAGGCAACTAGGAGTGATGCTTATGTATTAGGTTGGGCCCCCTGGATATTGTTGAAGGATTGATTGTATTGTATCTCTCTTGAGGATTTTGTTTTAAGAAACGTTCTCTTTAGACTGTACCCTCTGGGCACTGGGTGGGACAACTCATGTCTGGTGAGTTGGGGACTACCGACTGAGCTCCACCGAGTGTGCCGCCCCAGCGCCCAGAGAGAACCATGTACTGCAAAAGCTGAAATAAAAGCTAATTAAAAGTTGACGATGGTGTTGGGCTCTTTACATCCCACCATCATGGAAACCAGAAGGAGAACTGGATACCAAGAGCGGGAGACAAAACAGTTGCTGAAAAAACATTTGTAAGCTATGCGGATGACGCGGACGCCATGTTTCCTGTAGAGGATTCCACATCTCCAGTTTCAGGTAGGCCCTAGAGCCACCAGAGATTACAACACCCGTCAGACGATCCCAATCCTGGGGCGGAGGACTCTGTCCCTTTTCACTTACCGAAACAAGGTCAACACAAAAGTGAGCGGCACGATTGCAGGAAATCTTCAGCAGATCTCCTGTCTACAATTAGCTTTTCTGAAGATATGTTCTAATGATTGTAAAAACTTCTATCTTAGCTTAGTGATGATCTGTCACCCACTTGGTGAAAAGAAGAACCATGAATCTCCTGCATAGTCTACTACATTATTACTTCAGCACATGAGAACTCTAGTTATCCCACCAGCCTACTTTAAAGGTTCACCTTTCATGTACTTTGGAAAGTTGGTAAAAATAATTAGTCCATTAAAGGATATTTGTGAAGATGCTATTAGACCGGCACTGCTAGCACTTGCATTTTAGCACTAATTGCCAGGCTACACCTGCAACTTCAGTCCGGCAATTATCAGCAAATCGTAAGTTAGCGCTCATGTAATAGCGACCTAAGGGTTTTGGTGTACTTTATTGGGTGTATAAGATGTAACCAAGATCCTCTACCTGTATCTCATCCTCAACACTCATCTATCCTGCTTGATCTAATTTCACAGATGCTCGAAGAAGAGCAAAAAGCAGTTAAAAAATTATTTTCAGCTGTGTTATATATTACATATTACAGATAATTTGAATGTTATAAAATAACAAAGAATTAAAATCCACCTAACGAATCACCTGCAGCTCCTTTGCTCACGCCTACCGGGCCATCCATAGGTCTCTGATCATCTGACTGCAGCGATAATATGCCAACATGGCATGGGACTGCTGTAGCCAATCACTGGCTGCATTGGTGACCTCAGTGGTGTCAAAACACTACATCATCACTGACACTGGGGGAATAGAGGTCGGCAGAGGACCTGGTAAGCATAGTATGAGGAGCGAGAGGTGATTGGTAAGGTTATATTAGTATTACATCTTTTGCTATTTTAGAGCATTTAAAGTCTTTTGTAAAACTTCCATTGGGCTGGACAACCCGTTTAAAGAAGTTGTCCAATTGTGAACTACTAATGGATAGGATAAGCCATCAATAAGTAAATTGTTGGGCTTCTCTGCCCAGAAGCCCTACTAATTAGCTGTTCACCAAGCACTTGTGCACTGAGCTGATTTCTGCAGGAAGCAGGACTCCATTCTCACTGAAGTGGCTATGCTCAGTATTACAGGCAACTTTCACATTCACATCAGTTTTAACACTGCCTGCAATACCAATCCTGACCAGTGAACTAAGAATAGAGCTGTCTGCTTCTTGCAGAAATCAGTTCAGTGCAGGAAAACACTGGCCTAGCAAATAGCTGATTAGCAGGGGGCAGGCCTCTACTTCTCTACGTAACTATAGGGGATGCGGTTGCACCCGGGCCCAAGAGCCCTACGGGGCCCATAAGATCTTTCTTCTCCATACAGGGGGCCCAGTACTATGACTAAAGCATTATAGTTGGGGGCCCTGTTACAGGTTTTGCATTGGGGCCCAGGAGCTTCAAGTTACGGGATTAAGAAAAGTTGGGGGGGCCAAAGAAAAACTTTTGTACCCGGGTCCATGAGCCTTTAGCTACGCCCCTGCAAGTTCTACTAATTTACCATCGATGACCTGTTCTGAGGATAGCCATTAATAGTTTATAACTGGCCACCCACCTTAAAACTAAAATTTGTGGTAGGCACACTCTTCGGCATTGTCATTCCCCTTAAAGGGGGTTTCCAGTAAAATACTATTGATGACCTATCAGGATAGCTCAGCAATAGTTGATTGGCCGTCTCTTGATTTCAATGAGAGCCTTGTGTGCAGTTACAAGCGCCGGCCACTACACAGAGGTCGGCACGGAGGCTTCCTCTCCGACCTCTGTGTATTTGTGGCGCCCGCTCAGCTGATTGGTCGGAGTCCTGGCCAATCAACTATTGATGACCCATAGGTCATCAATAGTATTTCCCTAGAAAACCCCTTTAAGGACAGCCATGTCTGGTAACGACAACGGAAAAAAAATACCGTAACAAAATATCCTGTTCTTGCTCGATTTCCCCTCCTTCCCCTATTTGCAATCAGGCCTCAAGTGATCTGAAATAGAAGAACACAGCACTCTATTCCTGCTTTCCCCTATTGCATCCACTAGCACAGCAGCACCTGAGCAGACCCATCTGTATGTGTGCACATGTGTGCCGCTTCCCTCTGTTGTAAAATAAGCACAATCTACATGGAAGGCAAATCATACCGGCAGAATCCCAGTCTGGCAAAAGAACTCTTTGATGTCTGGATTCCAATTTACCCTCCAACCGAGTTCTGAGCATGGGATGAATATGCACAGGTCTTACTGTCACAAAGATACATTCATTATGTGCTTTTTGATTCTTATTTTCCTATTTTCATATTTTAAGAAGTCCGATTGGTCACGGCTACATCCTCATCGGATGCATTTTAAGGCTAAATAAAAATGATAAAATTGCTAAATATTTCCCCAAAAATAATACATATATTTAACTATCGACCATCGGTCTGATTCTGCATCCGCCCCATCTTTTCTATTAGAAATAAAGATTTGTATCCACAAGTCCCGGTCATGTCTGCAGATTATATTTAGATTTCTTTAATATTTTCACATTTTTTAAAAAAAGCTTTATTTAAAAAAAAAAATGTAAAAAAATTAACAATTCAAAAAAGGCATAAAAAAAAAAACTTGCACTGAGCTGCTGCTCGGTTCTTGCAAGATGGCTCTCTCTTGGTCCTTCGACATTTTAATATTTATGCTCTTGATTCCAGTCGAATATAAATGACAAACTAGGATTTTCGATATTGTATGGAGCCTATAGAATATTTGCTATAAGCCAATGACTTAAGGGCATGGGATAATCTGTGAGAGGAGCAAGGTTCGGATGATTAGTCAAAAAAAAATAAATCTTATTTTACAGCAGGATATTAAAGCTCGGTCCATGTGCATCCATATAGACGTCAAGTATATTCCGAAGCGAGGGACTTATAATCAAAGAACAAACATAAGGCTTTTGTCAGGGTGTCGAATAGGCTATTTTCTGTGTCTCCCAAACTCATCTTCAAGCATTAAAAAAAAAACTGTTTCCCTTGCTGACATTTACAATACTGTAAAAAAAAAACATTTTTTTTGATATGCAGAAAC